>NC_064863.1:60312100-60497100 GCF_024139225.1 Suncus etruscus | reverse complement strand
ACTAATTTGTGGCTCTGCACTCAGAGATCACTTCTGTTCGTGGTCATGGGACCCATATGTAATGCTAGGTATCAAATCCAGCTCTGCTTCATGCAAGGCAAGTGCCCTGCTCTCTGTACCATCTCTCCAGCCCCTTGATTATCATTTCTTTTCTTCCCTAATAAGACAGGAATAGGCCTTCAAAAAATTTTACATTAATTATATGATTATTCTAACTGCACATACTTTAACCATAGCAGAAATTCAACTATGTGTCAGGTGAAGCCATTTCTTGACAACAGATAACAATGATCCAAGAATGACTCAATAATCAACTTCAAGCTATGTCCCAGGCTCTTGAAAAATAGCTGGTGGGTATGCTTAGTTTTTCCTTTTTTTTTTTTCTTTCTTTTATTTTTTTGTTTTTGTTTTTGTTTTTGGGTCACAGCCATCAGTGCTCAGGGGTTACTCCTGGCTCTACACTCAGAAATTGCTCCTGGCAGGCTTGGGGGACCATATGGGATGTCAGAATATGAACCACTGTCCTTCCGCATGCAAGGCAAATGCCCTACCTCCATGCTATCTCCCCGGCCCAGGTTTAGTTTTTCTTATTTAAATGGAGGTCTCTGAAAAAAAATTTCAAGTTCTCATGCTTATATTCTGTGTGTATCCACAGTTTCCTCTGATTGAACTGTTCTCAGATCACATCCATGCCTTGCTCAAATGTTCACTCAAGAAAGAAGAAGCTCATAGTGATGCTAAGGGCAAAGGTAAAGATACTGTGGAACAGGATGAAGTATAGCTCCACAGTAATTAAATGACCCTCCATGTTTCTCCATCACTGAACTCATTTCTAGCTATAATTTCTTGACTGAATTATTCTTCCACCTTTTCACTTTCTCTCTCTAGATGCTTTGAATGGTAATTCTACTAGATGTTATCCCAAAAATTTCATAGATTTTCTTTTTTTATTCTTTTTAATCACATTTTTAATTTAATGTTTGTATCTATATTCTCCTCAAGATCACTAATTTAATAATTAGCTTTTAATATTCTATTGCTGATCCTCCATTTTATTTTTTTTTTAGTTCTATAACTATATCCTTTAGCTCAGTGCTCTCTAATTAGATTGTTTCCATACTTTATCTGTCCTCATTAATTTTTTTTTCATTATTTTTTCACTTTTAGGATTGTTGCTTTGAAGTCTTAATCAGAGTTTGGGAACCTATGATTTACTTAAGTCCTTCTCAAACTTTGTTTTTTGTATTTTGTTTTTGAGCCACACCTGGTGGTGCTCAGGGTTACTCCTAGCTCTGCACTCAGAAATTACTCCTGGCAGCCTCAGAAGACTATATAGGATATTTAGGATCAAACCTAGGTTAGTTGTGTGCAAGGCAAATGCCTTACCTGCTGTGCTATCACTCCAGTTCCTTCAAACTTTTTTATATAAATTATTATTTATCTGCCACATTATATTTAATTTTGGGTCTCTAATCTTTATTTATTTATTTTTTGGTTTGGGGGCCACACTTGGTGACACTCAGGGTTTACTCCTGTTTGTGCTCAGAAATCACTCCTGCCTTGGGGAACCATATGGGACTCAGACTCCGGGGATCGAACAGGAGTCCGTTCTAGGTTAGCACTTGCCAGTCAAATGCCTTACCACTAGGGCCACTGCTCTGGTTCCAATTCCTTCAAACTTTTATCTTTATCTATCAGCATGGATAAAAATCCTTTGCTTCTCTATAATTACCATTACCTTGGGATGAAAATTTTCTATGAAATAATAAATGCTGAAGAGTGGTAAATCTTTCCAAGTTAATGTAACCTAAATTTTTCTGCTATTCCTTCATAACAATTATAATACATATTTTGTCAAACAATAAATCTTTGAGGCCAGAGTGACGATAGTACAGGGGATAGGGCACTTGTCTTGCATACAGTCTTCTTGGGTTCAATCCTCCACATCCCAGATCATTCCCCAAGTCCTGTCAGAAATGATCCCTGAACACAGAGTCTGGAGTAAGTCTTGAGCACTGCTTGATTTGATATGGGAGGAGGAGGAGGAGGAGGAGAAGGAGGAGGAGGAGGAGGAAGAGAAAAAATTGGTGAAATATAACAAAATCAGATTTTGTTATATACTATTGTAATGGAGTTTAAAGGGCATGAGAGAACTACTGTCATGTGAATGCTAGAGAAGGCTTTCGAACACAATGAATTTTTACTAAACAAATTTCTTTTTTTTTTTTTTTTTGGTGGTTTTTGGGTCACACCCGGCAGTGCTCAGGGGTTATTTCTGGCTCCAGGCTCAGAAGTTGCTCCTGGCAGGACAGGGGGACCATATGGGACACCGGGATTTGAACCAATAACCTCCTGCATGAAAGGCAAACGTCTTACCTCCATGCTATCTCTCCGGCCCCTACTAAACAGATTTCTACAAAGTGCATAACCACAAAAGAAATTTAAGGGTGACTTTACAAGACAAATAACATCTGATATATACATAGTAGGGATTCAATGATTACTATAGAGGGATTAATTACATCTACTCTTTATTATAACATTAAAATTAGCATTAAACTCTTTAAGACATTCTTAAATCATTAACTTTTTAATTCTATGTATACCTACATGATATGAGCTATCTCTGAAAGAACATATAAATAACAAAAAGCATATTTGCTTCCACTATGGGATACTATGCAGAGTAGGCATAGGAAGAAATACTTTACAGAGTACCCTTTGTACCTTTTTGAATTTTGATTTATGTGAATGCAATAGTTGTTGTTTACCTTGAACTTGAATTTCTTTTCTATATAAACAACTTCAAGAACTGCCTAGAGCTATTTTTCCATAGAATATGTATATAATTAAACAAAAAAACCATCTGATAATGATTACAATCTTTACAAATTTTGACACACTGGCTTTTGAGATTTGAAGGAGAGGACAGAAATTATTGAACTCTTTTATAATTTTAGATGGATTTCAATGCTCACAAAGAATGCTCCCAGGCCTCCTGACTCAGTTAAAAATCAGTATTTTGAGGTATAAAGTTCTTCAAAAGTTTTATCTTTTGGGGGCTGGAGCGACAGCACAGCACATAGGGTGTTTGTCTTGCACCCAGCCTACCTGGTTCTATCCCTGCCATACTAAAAGGTCCCCCAAGCCTGCCAGGAGTGATTTCTGAGCGCAGAGGCAAGAGTAACCCCTGAGGCTGCTGGGTGTGGACAAAAAAAAAAAAAAAAAAAAAAAAAATGAAAGCTTTATCTTTGCTTTTCTTGCACTTTTGCAAGTAAAAATAAAATACAATATTTTTTCAGCATACCCGGCAGTACTCAGGGTTTACTCCTGGATATGAGATCAAGGATCACTCCTAAGCAGGATTCAAAAAACCTGGGAATTGAACCCAAACCAGCCATTTGCAAGGCAAGCTTGCTACCTATAGTACTATCTCCCTGGCCAGAAGTAGAAAAATTTACCATAACTTTTTATCATTCAGTACTTCATTGCTGCTTAATTTTCAAAAATAAAAATCTGTTGCTTTTTTAAATTACTTATAATAATATATTTTTGTTATAGAAAAGTTTTAAAATACAGAAAATATACAGAATGAAAAAATGTAAATATATTTTTCAGAGAACAATACAATGTTCTGGCATATCTTCTTTGTGTAATTTAGGCATGTGGTTTCAGTTTATTAATCAACTTTTCTTTTTTTAACTTTTATTTTGGGTCACACCCGGCAGCGCTCAAGGGTTACTCCTGGCTCTATGCTCAGAAATCGCTCCTGGCAGGCTTAGAAGACCATATGGGATACCGGGATTCGAACCACCCTCCTTCTGCAGGCAAGACATACGCCTTACCTCCATGCTATCTCTCTGGTCCCAATCAGCATATTTTTTAATGGTTTGATCAATACAGATAATTTTGGGTGATAGCAATCTCTTTTTTTGGAAAAATACATGAATTTTAAGAAATACAGCTAGAAAAAGCATGGAATCTCAATTTGGCTCCATTTGTCTAAACCAAATTGAGAGCTCTTATCTCACTAAGAACTTTAAAGCTGTTGTTCTGTTCAGAAAACTTTATATGGAGGACACTACTCAAAGTTTCTGCTTTCTGGAAATGAGATACTTATAATCATAACAATAATAAATAATAAACTAGAAGAAGGAAGAGGTAGTGAAAATGAAGGAAAGAAAGCAAAAGGAAGAAAACTAATACAGTTCCTTCATAGTCATTATCATGTTCCAGGGAATATTTTAAGTATGACTAAACATAAATAAACTCACATAATCTTTATAATAACCCTATTACTAGCAATTCTATCACTTTCATTATTAGGAGAAAAAAATACAAGTATCAGATTGTTCTCAAAATTTGAGGAAGTTTGCAGTGAAGGATTAGGAGTTGAAGTCTGTGAATTTAGAAGTGTTGGACTAACTGTTGGAAGAAATCTGCACAATATGATACTGGAATAACATCTACTACTACAATTCCAGTCAAACCTGATAAAGCACATAAGCGCTAATATCAACATTTGCATCTACTGCTGAGAACTCAGTTACCCAGAACTAGAATGACTGCAAGTTGAAAGCACTATACTTTAGCTTTATTTTCTTTCTTGACATGGCTAAATTTTTATGAAAGATATTTAAAGCAAAAGTTTCCATGCTTTTTTCTTTACACTTCTGGTCTTTATTATCTTATCAACATTAATCCATATAAGTCACACAAAATGCATTATGAA
The DNA here is from genome assembly GCF_024139225.1 of Suncus etruscus. Taxonomy (NCBI): domain Eukaryota; kingdom Metazoa; phylum Chordata; class Mammalia; order Eulipotyphla; family Soricidae; genus Suncus; species Suncus etruscus. The sequence goes on along the minus strand of NC_064863.1, from coordinate 60,492,368 downwards.
CATTTGAAAGCCATTAATTCCATGAATGAATAGCAACATATTTGTTCTTATTTTTCCTCCTTAGTTTTTATTTTCTATTAAAACAAGTGGATGGGAGTTGGAGTTAGGATGACTCAATGGTAAAATGCCTCCTTTGCAGGCATGATGCTATATACTCTAGCCCCAGTAAAATCCCATTTGCCAACTGTGACCCCAGGGACAGTTCCATTTGGATCCCAGGTATCATAAAAAATTGCAATCTCTGTCACACCACTGCACTCACAGTATGAGTGAATATAATTGGCATATGCAAACACCTGCAAGTACAGCAACTAAAATGGGTAGAACTACAACTAACCTTGTAGCCTCTGGTGAGTACTGGGACCAACATATGCATAAGTAACAGTGTTAATACATTGCTGGCAAGTGTGGATGACCACAAGCAAATATGTGCAATCCCCTTGCAACAGCAAGAACAATGAAGGAGACCTCTCTCCCGACAGCCATTCTGTTCTTACAAGAGATAAAGCCAACCTGAGAAAAATCATGGGTAGACCAGCTATGAAGTTGTAAACTCGGAATCTTGAAAGGAGAGGGCAGGGGAAGTCCTGGCCCTGCCAAAGCCAAGTCTACTATACCCATCACCCATATCTGCCACTTTACCTATGGCCCTGTTTTACCCGTCTTCTAAACTCTCTGTCAAGACACCAAATTGCCCCAAACTCTAAGTATGCTGGTATTTGAGCTGATATTACTAGGACTTTTTTGGAATGAATTTGGGCATCCTGCCCCACCTTCTTCTGGAAGATCTGGCAGCCACAAAAGCTACAATATCAGCAACAATGCTTGGATTCCTAGACTATGTGGCCGAATTTACAGTCATGCAACAACTTCAGTTTTCTTTAATACCGTCATTCCTATACCAATTCCAATACCTATTCAAAATACCAATTTGGAGGTCATCATGTATGTGAAGAAGTCACTTAAATGAAGTAACAGAATGGTCAGCTAGTAACAAGCTTACTAAATCTCTGTCAATGCCATATTGACATCATTGGCGATACGATAATTTTCACAAATTTGCTTGTTGCTGTACTTCTGCTATTTTTCCTCACTTTTTTATTTTTATTCTTTTAAAAATAATTTACTCTCACTTATCTGGAAACAAATTTATTATAATTAACTATGTCGACTATGTGATATATGCTCTTTAAATAAAGTAAATTTAAAAAATAGGTCAAGTTTTTTTCTGAAATCCATATGGAAAAATAAATATTCATGAATAGATAAAGAAATTCTTAGGGGAAAAATATGGAAAGCATAACATTCCCCAACTTCAAACTGATTAAAACAACATGATATCAGATTCTCAGATCAGTAGAAGAGAACTGAATATCCTGAGACAGATCTCAAGATATTATAAGCTAATTTTTTTATAAGGAAGCAAAAAAAAAAAGTAGGTGAAGCAAGAAAATCCTCTTTAACATGGTGCTGGGAAAACTGAATAATTATGATCTATAAAATTTTTTATTTTTTTATTTTTGGTTTTTGGGCCACACCTGGCGGTGCTCAGAGGTTAATCCTGGCTGTCTGCTCAGAAATAGCTCCTGGCAGGCACGGGGGACCATAAGGGACACCGGGATTCGAACCAATCACCTCTGGTCCTAGATTGGCTGCTTGCAAGGCAAACGCCACTGTGCTATCTCTTCGGGCCCGATCTATAAAATTAAGTCATACTTTTTTCTAATACTAAGCACCAAGGTAAAGACAAAATTAATAAATAACCTTAATATCAGATTTGAGACTATAAAGTACATAGAGGAAAATGTAGGACCAACTTTCCGTGACATTGAAGCTAATGGCATTTTCAAGTATGAAACATTACTGACAATGCAAGTGTAAGCAAAACTAAACAAATGGACTACATTAAACTAAGAAGCTTATGAACCTCAAAGGAAATGTTGACCAAGATAGAAAAATTGTCCACTGATTGGGAGAAACTATTCACCCATCTGATGAAGGGTTAATATCTAAAATTCATAAGGCACTGGTAGAGTTTAACAAAAGAAAATATAACCCCATTAAAAAATGGGAAGAAGATGGGACTGGAGAGATAGCATAGTGGTAGGGTGTTTGCCTTGCAAGTGGACGACCCAGGACCAACAGTGGTTTGAATCCCCACATCTCATATGGCCCCCCATGCTTGCCAGGAGTGATTCTGAGCAGAGAGCCAGGAGTAATCCCTGAGTGTCACTGAGTGTGGCTCAAAAACAAAACAAAACGAAAAAAAAATGGGGAGAAGAAATGAACAGACATTTCCTCAAAGAAGAAATACAATTAGCAAAAGGCATGTGAAAAATGCTCCACATCATTAATCATCAGGGAGATGCAAATCAAAACAACAATGAAGTACCATCTCGGATCACAGAGACTGGCACACCTTAAAAAGAATAACTAGTGCAGTTGGGAATGCAGGAATATAGAAACTTTCATTCACTGCTGATGGCAATGTCAACCGGTCCACCATTTTTTTTTTTGGTGCAGGAGACAATATGGAATTTTCTTCAAAAATTAGAAATTGAGCTTTTATTATAACCAGCAATAGCACTTCTAGGAATAGATCCTTGGGTCCCAAAGACACAATGCAGAAAAGATATCTGGCTCCTATCCTTGTGGCAGCACTATTCACAATATCCAGAATCTGGAAACAACCTAAATGTCTGAGATCAGATGAGTGGATCAAGAACTATGGTATATCTATTCAGTGAAATAATATGCAACTCTTAGGAAAAATGAAGTTATGATGTTTGCTTAGACATGGATAGACAGGGAGAGTATCATGCTGAGTAAAATGAGTCAGAAGGATAGTGACATAGAATGATAACACTCATCTGCAGGACATAAAAGCACAATTATTATGAGAATAATAACCAAAAATAATGGAAATGATGAGGGGAAGTACAATTAAAATAGAGAAGGGGAGGCTGGGGTTGTGACACAAGGGGTAAGGCCTTGACCACACTAGCCTAGGATGGACTGCAGTTCCATCCTCTATCTGGTCCCCCAAGCCAGGAGAAATTTCTGTGTGCATAGCCAGGAGTAACCCCTGAGAGGCACCGGATGCAGCCCAAAAAACAAAAGACAAAAAACAACAAGATAGAGAAGGGACCACTATGACAATAGCAGTTGCAAATGATCACTCTGGACAAGAACTGGAAACTGAAAGGAAGTTAATTGATATGCGCTGACACCCCTTAAATAACAGTATTGAAGGGGCCTGAGAGGTGTCATAAGTGGTAAGGTGTCTGCCTTGCTCACACTAGCCTAGGACAGACCACGGTTCAATCCCCCAGCGTCCCATATGGTCCTCCCAGCCAGGAGCGATTTCTGAGCGCATAGACAGGAGTAACCCTGTAACAAGCGTCACCAGTTGTGGCCCAAAAACAAAAACAACCAAGTAAAAATAACAGTATTGAAAACTACTGGGCCTAAAAGGAAAAATAGGAAAAATAGAAGCCTGCAATAAAGGCAGGCTGGGTGTGAGGGTGAGGGGACAGACAGGTAACTGGGGAAATTGGTGGCAAAAATGAACACTGGTGAAGTAATGGATTTTAGAAAATTGTATACCAAAAATAAAATATCAACAATTTTTTACCTCTTAAAAAAAATTTAAAAAATGGGGCCGGGTAGGTGGCGCTGGAGGTAAGGTGTCTGCCTTGCAAGCGCCAGCCAAGGAAGGACCTCGGTTCGATCCCCCAGCGTCCCATATGGTCCACCCAAGCCAGGGGCGATTTCTGAGCACATAGCCAGGAGTAACCCCTGAGCGTCAAACGGGTGTGGCCCAAAAACCAAAAAAAAAAAAAATTTAAAAAATGAACAGTGAGGGTTTGGCAATCTAATTCATGTTAAAAAGTAAAGTAGGACGATCTTACAACTATCGCATGTCAACTCATTAGCCAGCTCCATAAACTCAATTTATTCTCAGAAGAGATCCAAGTCAAGTTGCTAAAACTCATGGGTTTACCACTCATAGCTAAAATTTCTAAGGTATCCTCAGGATGGGTACAGGATGAGCCCCTGCCCTGCCAATGCCCTGGTGGTTGCACCCTACTATTGACATCATGGCAATTTTCTGGAGTTTTTTTGTTTTGTTTGTTTTTGTTTTTGGATCACACCCGGCAGTGCTCAGGAGTTACTCCTGGCTCCATGCTCAGAAATCATTCCTAGCAGGCACGGGGGACCATTTGGGATGCCGGGATTTGAACCAATGACCTTCTGCATAAAAGTCAAATGCCTTACCTCCATGCTATCTGTCTGGTCCCACTATGCAAATTTTCTAATGTCACCCCTAATCTCAGGAGAGACACCAAACTAATAAAAACCTCCATTTTTGCACCATAAGTTTTGGAGTCTGAAAACTGTGGAGCAGACAACCCCCTTACCCACCTCTCTATATTTCTGGAAGTCCCTACAGCCAACCCACATCCCACAGCTGCCACTATGTGAATTCATCAGTCTAGCTCCACAGATCCTAGACACCTGGAGCACACAACTGCATATGCAGTCTCATGACATCTTCAAATTCCTCAATACTGATACTCCAGTAGGAACACACCAAATTAATATGAAAGTAGTATAGAAGCACCTAGCTCAATAATCAAAAACAGCAATACAGGATGCACAACTAGCAACAAATAGCTTAGTAAACCTTCAGACAATGACTTAATTGTGAGAAATAATAGTGCTAGTGGGATTGGTTTTGGAACATTAAATATCAAAAACAACTGTATTTTTAACAACTTAATGAATTATAGTGTTTAAATAAAGCAATAAAAATTTGGGGGGCAGGAGAGATAGCATGGAAGTGGAGCATTTGCCTTGCATGCAGAAGGATGGTGGTTTGAACCCTGGCACCCCATATGGTCCCCCAAGCCTGCTAGGAGCAATTTCTAAGTGTAGAGACAGGAGTAACCCCTGAGCGCTGCGGGGGGTGACCCAAAAACAAAACAAAACAAAACAAAAAAACAATTTTTAAGTAAAGAAGGAAAATCTTTATTGGCTTTTGGAATTGTTATTGTTTTGGTATTTAGTCTCTGGGTCTATTACTAGAAATCTTTATCAACTTAGTTAAATAAAATCTGTTTATAAAAATCCAACATGTCATCCAGAATTACATAGAAATTGGTAACAATTTTTCAAGTAACTAACCTGGAGAAGGAGGGAGGAGAGAGAGCACTGACACAGTGCTCAGTGAGACAAAAATTGTTCAACTCTCGCTGACGATTTCATGCTAGAACTCAAAGATGTAGCATTACTCAGGCCCTGTGATGCTAGTGACCACCAATGTCCCTGTCTCCCCAGCACTGCTTAGATCAGAGGCCCTCAAACTTTTTAAACAAGGGGTCAGTTCATTATCCCTGTTGGACTGTTGGAGGGTCGGACTCTAGTTTTAAAAAAACAAAACAAAACTATGAACTATAGTTGCCTGTGGGCTGTAATTTGAGGACCCCTTCTTAGAATCTTCCAGGGTCATATTCAGTAGTACTCAGGAGACCATGTGTTTCCAAGGAGAGAAACTAGGTCACGCACATGTGCTTAACCCTTACTATATCTCTTTGGCCCTCATTTAGCAAGTCTTAGTTGCTCAAATGTAAAAATTAACATTTAACAAAACTTTACCAGAAATGTGTACTAGCATATGTTCAATATATCAATAAGTGAAAAAGAAAATTTTAAATTATTGAAAGGCAAATTTCTTTCTGTTCAAATGTCCACCTTAATAATTTAACAAAATTAACCCAGGGAGAGGGATGAAGCAATAGCACCATAGCACAGCAGTTAGGGCATTTGCTTTGGGTGCTGCCAACCTAGGCTCAATCCCTGGCATCCCATATGGTCCCCCAAGTACCAACAGGAATAAATGCTGAGCACAGAGCCAGGAGTTAACCCTGAGCAATGCTATATGCGGCCTCCAAACCAAAAATCAAAGACCCAACCTAGGTTCAATCCCCAGTACTCTATAAGTCGTACTGCCCAAAGCCCTGCTCAGGAGGGATCCCTGAGCAGAGTCAAGAGTAAGCTCTGAGTACCACCACGTGTCCCCCAAAACTGAAAAAGTAAATTAAATATACCCCCCAAAGATATACCCCAAAGAATAAATAAACCCAAAAGAAAATATACCCCAAAGAAAAAATAAAACTGAGTGTAAAAAAAGTACAAGAAAATGTTAAAGCAAATTTCTTTGCTTCAGCTAGTAGCCCTCAAATTCTATTACTGCTTCCTTGATTAAATTAAAGTACTAAAAGTACTGAGTCCTTATTTAACATTTTGTATATCCTGCCGAGATAAAAGACATTCCACTTAGAGGCTCAACCATTCAAAAGTTTCTGCTGATGCTTCTGTTACTATTTGGAATAAAGACCAGAGTAATCAAGTAGGTGGAGGTTCCTTTTTAGAGAATACAGACAAAAATATTACCTATTAGTTTTAGTGCTGCTGTCCTGACAAAAACTTTTCATACTATTTTTATTTAAATAGACCAACCAATGAAAAAAATAGTTTGAATAATGCTAAAAGATTTTAAGCAGGGGCCGGAGAGATAGCATGGAGGTAAGGGGTTTGCCTTTCATGCAGAAGGTCATCAGTTCGAATCCCGGCATTCCATATGGTTCCCCGTGCCTGCCAGAAGCAATTTCTGAGCATGGAGCCAGGAGTAACCCCTGAGCACTGCCGGATGTGACCCAAAAACCACAAAAAAAAAAATATTTTAAGCAAATAAAGATGGTAATTCAATAATAACTAATAGCTACCATTTGTCAAGTAATTCTAAAAATTATGTGTCTTATATGATAGGATAGAATTTTTGTCCCCATTTTACAATTAAGGGACAAACATTTTTAAATGGCATGCAACTAAAATCATACTATATAAAGACAAAAGCTACAATGACAAGGCTCTGAAACTAGGTCTAAGTCCCTATTTTTTGCCCTTTTTAAAATTAATATCTTTATTTAAACACCTTGATTGCAAGCATGATTGTGGTTGGTTTTCAGTCATGTAAAGAACACCCTCCCTTCACCAGTGCAACATTCCCATTTTGCCTTTTAACATGGTTTAGTGATCTAGGAGATAGGAGGAGAAAGTGGATACTATTTTTCTTTGACAGAGAAGTTTGTGTTCTTACCTCTACTCTCCTTTCTCCAACACACCACACAAAACAGGTTAAACTTCCTAAGGTACCATTTTGATTAAGCTACTTTCTCAAAACAAAACAAAACTAATGTTTTTTTAGTGTTCTTCATAAACTATTGAATAAAGTCCAAGTTGCTTACCTTAGAGTTAGAGGCCTACTGTAAACTGCTTTCAACCATGTATATTTACTGTAGATCTTATAATATTTCCTTGGTCCATACAACTCTCTTGTCTCGCCATTTTCTAAACATGAATTTTGTTTTCTTTTCTTTCTTTCTTTTTTTTTTTTTTTTTTTTTTTTTGGTTCTTGGGCCACACCCGGCAGTGCTCAGGGGTTACTCCTGGCTGTCTGCTCAGAAATAGCTCCTGGCAGGCACGGGGCACCATATGGGACACCGGGATTTGAACCAACCACCTTTGGTCCTGGATCGGCTGCTTGCAAGGCAAACACTGCCTGCTATCTCTCCGGGCCCAGAATTTTGTTTTCTTGATCCTGGTTACTTGCTCAAAGTAGTAGTTTTATAAGGAACACCTCTATTTTCACCACCTTCAGTTCCCTGTATTGAAAACTTTTTTTTTATTTTAAAATATCTACTAAAAATATTTGAATATATAATATAATAATGCTAATAATCCTAAAGCTAATATGTATTATAATTCTGATTATTTCAGCTCAAGGTATATATTTTTTCCTTATTGTGGTAACATTTACATTGAGCCAGTTATATGTTAAACATGTAACAAGGTTTTCAATAAATGTTTATTTCCCTCACAAAATTGTATACTCTAAGAAAATAGAAATGTACATTTCACATTTTTACTTTCTTCACCTCTTCTAGTACAGTTTCAAGCATATAGTTGACTCTGTTAAAAACTAAGTGGATATGATTAATTAGTATTTTTCTTTCCCCTGATGACGTCTTTTTTTTTTTTTTTTGGTATTTCGGGCCACACCCATTTGATGCTCAGGGGTTACTCCTAGCTATGTGCTCAGAAATTGCCCCTGGCGTGGGGGGACCATATGGGATGCCAAGGGGATCGAACCGCGGTCGCGATCTTTCCTTGGCTAGTGCTTGCAAGGCAGACACCTTGCCTCTAGCGCCTCCTCGCCAACTTCTTTTACTTAACATGACTTCCTTTAATTCCATCCATGTTGTCACAGAAGGACAAGATACATTTCCCCTTATCACTAAATAGCATTTCATTTTATAAGTATATATATGCACATAAATACATATACACAATATTTTTATTTATTTATCTACCATTGGTCAGTTGTGTTTTAGTTGGATAACTATAATATCTATGATAAATATAGATGTGAATTTTTTTTTAATTTGTGTTTAAAATTTGTGGAGCAATAGCACAGTGAGCAGGGCATTTGCCTTGCATGTGACTAACAACACTAAGTCCAACATCTAGTTCCAACCATCCTCTAATTGAGGTTCTTCCGGAACTAAAGAATCTGTAAACATACTGAAATGTCTATTGTTATTAGTTCCTAAATACTTAGTTCGTTGGTTAAGAATTAGTAATTAAATTAATTCTTTAAGCATTTAGAAAATAAATATAAGACTGGGAGATAGTATAGCAGTTAGGACACAAGTCTAGCAAGTTCCCCACCAGGATTCATTTCCTAACACCATATGGTCCCTTGAGCATCACCCAGTGTAGCCCCCAGCATAGAAGAGAAGGAACACCATCACTTCCTTGGATCCTTGTGCTGAACTTCCAGGAAACTCTCTCTTCTGTCCCCCATCCCAAACAAAAAGAGATAAATAGTTTAGTGCAGTATGCTTTAACATATTGTGCAATTCTCAAAGAATATTCTTAAACTAACTGCTATTTTACATACTCCAATGATGGTTGAGTAACCAACTACATTACTGGTAACTCTGGGGGCCCAAAAGTCTGGTATTTCGGACATGAAATTAACATTCATTTCTTCATAAAAATTAACCTGAATAGCTAAGCATATTCAAATTAGATAAACACTAAAGTCGAATGAAGCCACAAACAAGTTATAAGGCACACTTCAATACTATCTTTTCTCTTATGTTCCAAAACTAACTAGCTATAACTAATTCTAAGCCCACATAAGTAGAGCTACAAATAAAATAGACTGAGCACAGGTATTCAAGATGGTTAGGAACTAGAAAAATAAAGTCTATTTGTTTTCATAAACAATATAACCATATTTTTCCTTAATAGTTAACATTTTCTCACAATCATATTTTTGCAGTCTGGTTTCTATAGTTAGATCATGATTTTTGTACAGATCCTATGTCAAAGTCAGGGTGACACTCCTAGGGATATACCCTAGGAACACAAAAATACAATACAAAAGTCCCTTCCTCACACCTATATTCATTGCAACAGTATTTACAATAGCCAGACTCTGGAAACAATCAAAATCCCCTTCAACAGATGAATGGCTAAAGAAACTGTGGTACATATACACAATGGAATATTATGCAGCCTTCAGGAGAGATGAAGTCATGAAATTTTTCTTTTTTTTTTTTTTTTTTTTTTTTTTTTTTGGTTTTTGGGCCACACCCTGTGACGCTCAGGGGTTACTCCTGGCTATGCGCTCAGAAGTTGCTCCTGGCTTCTTGGGAGACCATATGGGACACCGGGGGATCGAACCGCGGTCCGTCCTAGGCTAGCGCAGGCAAGGCAGGCACCTTACCTCCAGCGCCACCGCCCGGCCCCATGAAATTTTTCTATACATGGATGTACATGGTATCTATTATGCTGAGTGAAATAAGTCAGAAGGAGAGAGTTAGACACAGAAAAGTCTCACTCATCTATGGGTTTTAAGAAAAATAAAAGGCATTCTTGCAAAAATTTTCAGAGACAAAAGAGAGGAGGTCTGGAAGTTCCACCTCGCTACATGAAGTTCACCACGAAGAGTGATGAGTGCAGTTAGAGAAATAACTATATTAAGAACTATCATAACAATGTGAATGAATGAGGGAAGTTGAAAGCCTCTCTAAAGTACAGGCGGGGGTGGGGTGGAGAAGAGGGAGATTTGGAACATTGGTGATGGGAATGTTGCACTGGTGAAGAGGGGTGTTCTTTACCTGACTGAAACCCAACCGCAATCATGTTTGTAATCAAGGTGTTTAAATAAAATATTAATTAAAAACAAAAACAAAGTCAGGGTGACAAGGAGCATCTTCTTGTTTCATCTCACCATTAGGTAGTAATGCAGGGAACCCTGCCCTGAAAGCAAGTTGCTGCTATTACCAAGTTGTTAGAGTGTCATATGAATCCACTCTGGAGCAAGTGGATGCCAGGGCAGCATTAGGGCCATCCCTGATAAAAGACCGATTCTTGGTGCTCTTATAGAAAACCATGGTGGTTCCATAAATGGGATCCAAGGTTCATGAATGAATGGCCAATGTTCCATCTTCTGGAACCTAAGCCTAGTCACTATGAAAAGTGTTCAGAGTGCCAGGCCTTACTACAATATAAAATTTGCATTCTTATCCCTATTAGATAAGAACTTGTTTACACATGTAAGATTTCCCCATTTTAATATACCTATGCAAAAAGTAACAATGTCATATGTTACTACTGTGCATATGTGGTTAAAAATAACAAGCCATGGGGCTGAAGTGATAGCACAGCAGTAAGGCATTTGCTTTGCATGTGGCCAGCACAGGATAGACCCTGTTTTGAATCCCGACATTCCATATGGTCTCCCGAGCCTGCCAGGAGTGACTTTTTGTTTTGTTTTGTTTTTGGGTCACACCTGATAGCGCTCACCTGTCTCTATGCTCAGAAATTGCTCCTGGCAGGCTCGGAGGACAACATGGGATGCCAGGATTCGAACCACCATCCTTCTGTATGCAAGGCAAACACCCTACTTCCATGCTCTCTTTCCAGCCCCCAGGAACGACTTCTGAGAGCAAGGAGTAACTCCTGAGTGCTGCCAGGTATGACACAAAAACAAAAACAAAAAAAGAAAAATGAGTTTTGATTCTACTTCTCCCTTCACTATTACATATGATGAATAATAGAAATATGGTGCTCAGCTTGAAGTGTCAAGATTCTGGGAGTCCTTAATAAATAGCATATGTTCAAATATTTTCCCATTTTGTTCCCTAATAATAAACCAACATATGAATACATAAAACTTTAGAGTGTTTTAAAAGGTTTATACAAATTTTTATTTAGGACTTAGTTGGTAATGCATTTTAATGATATACTATAACAACTTCAAAACAATATTTCCGTTTTGTAAAGAGTTCGGAAATAGGTGCTTGTTATACTTCATGAATGTAGTAAACAGCAGGATAAGAAATTCATTTCATCATCATCACCCCCATGCTGATTTGAACTTGGTTCACAGGCTCTCCATGACACATGACAGTTGAAAAGCTAAAGTTTCAAACAACACAAACCCCAATAGATACACACTATGAAACATTATAATTAAAAGAGCAACTCGGGGAAAAAAAAAAAGAGCAACTATCAGAGAGAAAGTCCTAAAAACTCCAAGAGGAAAGTAAAAATTCCCATATAAGGGAACTGACATACATCTGTCAGAGTTCTCAACTGAAACTCTACAGACCTGAGAAATGATATGAAATACTCAGAGTTGAATGGAAAATACCTAAAGCCAGGAATTGTCTGTTCAACTAACTTATTACTCAAATTTGAAGGAATGTTATTTAAAAAATACTTTTAGGAAAATGTAGATTAAAGAATTCTTTGCATCTAAGCCAGTGTTAAAAAATAAATAAATAAATAAATAAATAAATAAGAAATTCCATTTAAACAAAAATACTAAAAAAAAATCGGAAAAGAGGAGTACTATTAGAGTCACTATGAAAACATTCAGAATTTATTTGTTCTCATTTTTAAGTAGAATTTATGCTTAGAATCCTATATATAACCCTATTTGTAACCTCAAGACAATATATTTAGAACAAAGCAGGAGAGGCAAATGGAACCCTGCCGTTACCAAAATTAGGGGGAGAGAAAAAAATAGAATGGCAATATCAAAACCATAATAAAAATAGCAATAAATTCACTAAATGCCAATGTCCTAAACTCATCAAAAGACACTGATGGATCAGGAAACAATACCTCACCTTTTTATGTTTACAGCAGACTCACTTGAGTTTCATGATAAACATAAACTCAAAGTAAAAGGTTGATAAAAATAGGCAGTAGGTAGTTTGAAACATGCAGGGAGAGCCATACCTATAGAAGACAAAAGGATTTCAAACTACACAAAGTAATAAGCTGTTACCCCTCCAGCAATTTCCTGTCAATCTCACCTGGAGATCCACCCACAGCTGGGAAGGGTCTGTGGTTGGTAATTCGGGGGTTGTCTAAGGGGAGGGGGGAGATCAGACACTGGATGCAGAGCAGCAGCAAAGAGGCTGCTTAGTGGCCATGTGAGGAATATACACAGGGCGGTTAGGGCCTGGTTGTAATAAAGCTGGATTTCTCCTGAAACTTCAACTGACTGCCTGTGGATCATTTCTTCGCCATCACCCTGCACCGACAGCCCCACCGGCTGACTGGGCTACAGGTGCCAGGCCAAGCAGAGAAAGGCCTCACCATCCAACCACACCATTAAGACTTTATAATTAATAATTAATACGACAATAAGCAACAGAGGTTTACATTATCTAATAATTAAAGGATCAAATCATCAAGAAAATTTAATCACTTTAACATACATGCGTAAATGAAGGAGCATCAAATCATAAGTAAGCACTAACTAGCCTCAAGAGAGATATAAACAGTCATAAATGCTGACAATCTACTCATATCAAATGGACAGAACAACCAGACAGGCAATCAATAAGGAAACAGTAGACCCTAATGAGTTAAATTGCGCAGGACTCAATGGACATTTACAGATCAAATACAAGTTGTCCTCCCGTGTACCATGGAGAACAGGTTATTCACTAGGATAAACCTCATGCTTGGACACAAAGCAAAAGTTAATAAAGTCATGAAGATTAAGCCATATCAAGTATCTCTTTATAGAACAATACTGTACATATAGAAATGCCTAAAACCCAATCTTGAATACCTTTAATTCATAGTGACTAAATAAAATAATAAAAATTAAAATAAAATAAAAACATTCTTTTTAATAGGCAGACTATATTTACAAATCATGATCTGACAAAGGGCTAACAATCCAAGATTTATTAGGAACTCACAAAGCTCACTAACAAAAACAACGACTTCACCAAAAAAATGGATAGAAGAGCTGAAAACATACTTTCTCAGAGAGACATACTCATGGCCAACGCCATAAAAAATGTTCATAATTATTCATTATTAAGGAAACTCAAATCAAAATAACAGTGAGCTATCACCTCACAGCTGTGAGAACTGCCTATTTAAAAATATCAAAAACAAAACATTTTGTAGGGCGTGGGGGGGGGAGAGAATCTTCATCTAAGATTGATTGGAATTAAAACTGGTTCAGACTCTACAACAGTATGGAGACTTGAAAAAATATTTAAAAGTGAACTATAATATAAATCATTAATTCCACTGTTAAATACCTATATGAAGAGGAAGCCAGCACAGTGGGTAGGGTGTCTGCCTTGGACACTGCCAACCCAGGTTTGATCCCTGGCGTCCCATATCATCCCAAGGCAGCTAGGAGTGATTTCTGAGCAGAATCAGGAGTAACCCTTGAATGCTGCCTGATGTGGCCCCAAATCAAACAAAAATCTATCTGAAAAGTATAATAAATAGTTGTTCACAGTAATCTTATTTATGAAATCAGCCCAAAGATATTAGAATAAGTGTCCTCTCTCTCAGCCCAAGAGCCTAGAATCTTTATTTAATTCTCTTTTCAGTTCAAAAGCTTTAAGATAGACAGAGTTCCTCATTTCACCCAGGCTTTGTTTAGGTTTGTAGGTTAGGTGAGGTGTGCTGAAAAAACAAACAAAAAAACCCAAACAAACAAACAAAAAAAAAACCAGCCCAGGGATGACCACCCTTTCTTACTTGTTCTTTTCCTAAAAAGATTCCTTCTGAAATTTTCTAAAAAAATTCCCTTCTCCCTGCATGTTTCAGGTAAGATGGTAGCATTAAGGACATGAGTGTCTCATATTCCCAACCTGCAAGCATGTTAGTAATAATGCTCTCCCGTGGCCCATCACTCAATCTCTCATTTTATTTATTGAGTGACTGAGCAAGCAAACCTTCATAGTTACATTTTATAATAGTCAAGATCTTGAAACTACCCTAGTACCCATGAACAAATGAAATATAGAGGCATGGAATTCTACTTGGCCATTAGAAATAAAATATTGTCTTTTGAGTATCGGAGAGATAACACAGCAGTAGTGTGTTCGCCTTGCATGTGGCTGATCCAGAATGGACCTTGGTTCGATTCCCAGCATCCCATGTGGTCCCCACACCTGCCAGGAGCAATTTCTGAGCACACAGCCAGGAGTAATTCCTGAGCAAAACCAGGTGTGGCCCAAATACCAAAAAAAAAAAAAAAATTCCCAACAATATAGTTGGAAATGAGAGAGGTTCATATTAAGTGAAATAACTCAGAAGAAGAAAAATTCTAGATGATCTTATTTGTGTATGCTATATAAAGAAACAGAGTAGGAAAAGAAATATTGTCCAGTGAAAATAAAACTATATATTTTTAACTGAATAAAACTAGTTGGAGGGAATAAAAAAAAAATCTCTAGTTAGTAAGAGTTGCTTGTTGCAGACAAATAGATGGGGGTGGGGTGGTAAGATTTTCTAAAAATAAAACCAAGAAGAAATTATCTATTCAGCACTGAAGTAGCCTAAAGGCATGAAGATCACACCCCTTTGAGATTCAAGGAGACGAAGTTAAAATTTCACCACAGAAGGACTAATCCCCTCAGAAATGGAGGAAGTTCTAAAGGTCTTGATGACAACATGAAAGAGATATTGATGGAGTGAAATAGAGGCTCTGGTTATTGTGTGGTGAATGCATGAAGCAATTATTAACCATATTCTAAATTATAGTACCTCAATAAAAACTGAAGAAAAAAATATTAAGATCACCAAAAATTCAAGCTGTTTCTCCTAACACCCTGATTCTTTATCAGAACTGAACAATTTGAAAAAGTCCTACTATAAAGCCAGCTTTGTAGGGCTGGAGTGCTAGTACAACATATAGGTTATTTGCTTTGCATATAGCTAACCAGTGTTTAATCTTGGCACCCTATACAGTCCCCCAAACCCCACCAGAAGCGATCTCTGAGTGCAGATCCAGGAGTAAATTCTGAGCACGGCTGGGTAGGGGGCAAAATTTTAATAAAAACAAAACCATCCTTGCAAAGGTATGGTGGTGTGCATTATTTATCGCAGAGACTCCCTTGCTGCCAATTTGATATGCGTACACTATGCTCTGACTTTGTTTTACTATCACTCTCTCTCTCTCTCTCTCTCTCTCTCTCTCTCTCTCTCTCTCTCTCTCTCTCTCTCTCTCTTTCTCTCTCTCTCTCTCTCTGTTTCTGTCTCTCTCTCTCTCTCTCTCTCGCACTCTTCCCTCTAACTCACTCCTTTCATCCCCTCATATTTCCCTAAATAATTTTCCCAAAATAAAAACTATTTTGCTTCTCTATTTGCCTCTTTCTGAAGTCCTTTTCTGCAAAGGGAGGTTCCCAGAAAACCTGAGCAGAAATTAGGTCTGACTTTCCTTTTTCTACAAAGAGCGATTCTTCACTCCAACCTTAGCCCACAGCTCCTGAAATCTCAAGTGGTCAAGAGCAAGTATTTCCAAATCAGAATAGAACAAGTAGACTTCAGATGCTCCTACTCAGGTGCTAGCAGCCCGGACAGATATTTACAAAGATTGTTATCAGTCCTAACCCTTACCGGAACTTCCCCAGGTGACTCAAGGAATTAAACAGGGAACTGGAAGTTCTCTTTTCAGGCGGGCTGCAATTTTGATGAGATAGCCAGGAGTCAGTTGACCTGCAACATTATTTGAAAGTCACCTGGGGAACCATTTCTTTTGGTGGGACTGACCTCTCCAATCAGCACCATAGGGGAAATGAAAAGGACTGGGCTGAAAGGGTCTAGGGATTTGATAGAATGCTATCTGCATGTTAATGATAGACAAGAGGTGGGAACATTGTACCCCTAAGACATGCAAATGTATAGGCATATAAATTAATGCTGCCTCATAAAGTTTCTATTTTTAATTTTAAAAGAAGAGTATTTAGACTTAGAAGCATGGGAAAATGCTGTGTAAAAATAAAAATAAAGATAAGGGGATGCATCTCCATGTTAAGGTATTCAGAATGTTTCTAGCAATCTAGGAGAGACAATAAAAAGATTATTTGGGGGCCAGAGAGAAATAGCATGGAGGTAGGGCGTTTGCCTTACCTGCAGACGGGCGGTGGTTCAAATCCCAGCATCCCATATGCTCCCCCCCCCCCCCAGCCTGCCAGGAGTGATTTCTGAGCATAGAGCCAGGAGTAACTCCTGAGCCCTGCCGGGTGTGACCCAGAAACCCAAAAAAAAAAAAAAAAAAAAAAAAAAAAAGATTATTTGCAGTTATCAGAAGGATCCAATCTTGCAAATGATTTGATCTTGGATTTCCAATTTTCAGTATCCTGATACACAAAAATGTATTCTTCAAACTAAGTAATAATAAAGAATGAAAAATTATTTCAACGAAGAGCCAAGCTTTGAAAGAATTAGAAAATATATTTGCATATCTCATACTGCAGTTTTTGCATAACAATGGCAGCATGAGAGAATCTATACAATGCAATATGCAAATAAATAGGTGTGGCACAGTAGCTTCAGAGAGCCAAGCTACTACCCCCTATTTTAAACTAAAAGAAGACTTAACAAAATATATTGGAATAAAATAATGTTTATTTATAAAAATATTTATCTTCCAATTCTTGTTTTGGCTTTGTTTGGTTTTTGTTTTTGTTTGTTTCCTGGTTCTGAGCTCAGGAATAATTTCTGGCCATGCTAATGGTACCATAAATGATATCAGGGGCTGGAGCTATAGCACATCGGTAGGACATTAGCCTTGTGTACACTACTGCCCAAGATGGACCTGCGTTCAATTCCCGGAGTCCCATATGGTCCCCAGAGCCAGAAGCGATTTCTGAGCGCTTAACCAGGAATAACCCTTGAGCATCACCAAGTGTGGCCTGCCCTCCCTCCCCCCCCAAAAAATATCAAGGATTAAACCCAGGCAAACACACTACCCACTGTACTACCAGTCTGGCCTGCTTCTTCCTCTAATCTTCTCTACACCTTGTTTTGTCCTATTGCAAACTAGGTTTTCTCAATAACCAACTTCCTGTTGCAGCTGATGGAAATAAATCAATTGCCACATTATGTCAATACTTGGAATACTACAGAACAACTCTAGGGTACCACTGTAGAAAGACCAGAAGACAATACCAAATAGTGTAGAGCTGGAGGGCTGTGTGGAAACATTTGTTTCAAATAAATATATTATTTTTGGGTCACACCCAGCAGTGC
The DNA here is from genome assembly GCF_024139225.1 of Suncus etruscus. Taxonomy (NCBI): domain Eukaryota; kingdom Metazoa; phylum Chordata; class Mammalia; order Eulipotyphla; family Soricidae; genus Suncus; species Suncus etruscus. The sequence continues at coordinate 60,474,707 of NC_064863.1, read as the reverse complement.
TCAGGGGTTACTCCTGGCTCTACGCTCAGCAATCACTCCTGGAAGGCCTCAGGGGACCATATGGGATGCTGGGATTCGAACCACCATCCTGCATGCAAGGCAAACGCCCTACCTCCATGCTATCTTTTCAGCCCCTGGAATATATTTTTTAATTCTATTATTTCTGTAGATATGCCTAAATTTAAAAAAAATCAATGTATTGTGTGTTGATATGTAATACAAACTATTGAGATGCTGATACCATATTCAGTGAGATGGATACTTCTCTTTGTTGTTGGTTTTGGAACTATATTTAGCAGTACCTAGGACTTCTTCCTGGTTCTATTCCCAGGGAATCCCAACTGGCAGAGCTCAGAGATCATATGAAGAACCTAGGACTGAACCTACATAAGCTACATGTAATATAAGCACCTTCCTCGCTGGCACTATTTCTCCAGGCCCTCTCTCCAGTTTATCAGTCACTGCCTAAAAATACATCTCTCATTTACTAATGTGATTCCAATTTCTAGCTTCCTGGCCACGAGCTATCTCCAACAAAAATTGAATCAGTTCTTAAAAAGAAACATAAAAACAATTTTAGGAACATTATTTTAGTGGAAAATAAAGTATCAAAACCAGTTTACAACAGAATCAGAAACAATAGAGTGATAGAAACTAATGAAGTTGATGTAGCTAGTAAGTTTACAAGAATCAAGTGTGTTGTGTTCTTAATCTTACAAAAAGAAATTTTAGCCATCCTTAGCAGACTTACAAAAATATTATCCTTTTTATTAAATTTTGAGATGTCTTGATCCAAAATCAAACACAAAAATAAAATGCTTTTCATAGTAGTAATCAATAATTTTTCCCTTTTCAAGCTAACATACTTTCCCCTGTGCTCTATATTCAAACCCCATTCTTATAAATTACAATAAAATTTAAAAAATAAGGAAATTGGATAAGGACAAAGTAAGTAGGGACTGAACTCACACATTATCCCTTTTACCCTTGAACAGAGACTACTAAAACTTGGAATTAACTGATTAACAATCATACTTTTCTCTGAGAACAGTGCATCCAAGTGGATGTAGCTTCTTTTTTACCTTAAAAGAGGGTCTGAAGGGGTCAGCGCGGTGGTGCTAGAGATAAGGCATCTGCCTTGCAAGTGCTAGCCTAGGACAGGCCAGCGTGGTGGGACAGATCTCAGATCCCCCAGCGTCCTATATGGTCCCCCAAGTCAGGGGCGATTTCTCAACACATAGCCAGAAATAACCCCTGAGCGTCAAAAGGGTGTGGTCCCTTCCCTCCTCCAAAAACAAACAAAAAATAAATAAAAAAGGGTCTGATTATGAAATTACATTTTGTAACAAGTGTCATAGAAAAAACATGAATTGGGCCCGGAGAGATAGCACAGTGGCGTTTGTCTTGCAAGCAGCCGATCCAGGACCAAAGGTGGTTGGTTCAAATCCCGGTGTCCCATGTGGTCCCCCGTGCCTGCCAGGAGCTATTTCTGAGCAGACAGCCAGGAGTAACCCCTGAGCACCGCCGGGTGTGGCCCAAAAACCAAAAAGAAAAAAAGCAAAAAAAAAAAAAAAAAAGCAAAACACGAACTTTGTATTCAGACCACACTAAGGTTTGAAGTTGGACTCTACTAATAATGATCTGGATGACACAATTATTATGGTAGTGATGGGCTATCTGTGCTGATGGTAGAGCAGAGGGTATTAGTGGTAGTTCAATAACTAAACATACAAATGATAAAGCTATGATAATTAGATACTTTTAATGACTGTCTAAATTCATGAAAAAAATATTGGCTACTTCAACCTATATACTATGCTCAAATATTATCTCTTAAAAGTCAGGATAAATCCATCAAACCCACCACATGGCATGGAAATAAACACTGAAGTTACTTCTTTATTAAATTCATCTTACTTCCCATTAATCTGCAAACCTGACTGTCCTCCTACATCAATTTAATGATTTGGGGATGGAGTATAGTCACAATTATAGAAAAGAAAAGAGTAATAGATCCATTTCTGTAGCTTTTCATTCTTTTCTTCAACTCGGGGAAAGAATCAATCTAGGAGGACATATTTTATTTTTTCCAAAGAATCATTTATCTTTCTTTCATCTCCTAAAAAGTCTTAGTAAAAGTATGCTAGCAAATAATGTTGGACTTCAAGTCTGTCATTGCATTTTGTTGCCTGCCATCCTCCTACTCTGTTGTGTAATATTTCTTTATTCAATAGTAAATAGAGACATCAGAGTGATACATTCATCAGAATACTTTTACTCATTTTTTAAAACTTTATTGATTGATTGATTGATTGTTGGCCCACACCCAGAAGTGCTCAGGAGTTAATCCTGGTTCTGTTTTAGGTATAAAAGTCTGCAACCTTATACTCCTAGAATGCCAAAACCTTGCCAGCTGTACCCACCATCCACTATTGCTGCTTTGTTGATGGCTCAACTTCATGGCTTAACTACTGATCTCTGGAGTGATACTTAACTAAACAAAACTCCAGGCATGCCAGTATTTGAACTGACATCACCAGTACTTTGTCAGAGTGAGAGAGGGCCTTCTTTTCCCACCTGGCATCCCATATGGGTATGATAAAAACATACAGAGCTACAGATTATTATGTAGTGTTTGCAGCTAAAATGCATACACACACACACACACACACACACACACACACATATATATATATATTGGTTTTTGGTTTTGGTTTTTGGGTCACACTGGCTGCACTCAAGGGTTACACCTGGCTCTATGCTCAGAAATCGCTCCTGGCAGGCTCAGGGGACCATATGGGATGCTAGAATTAGAACCACCAACCTTCTGCATGCAAGACAAATGCCCTACCTCCATGCTATCTCTCCAACCCCTAGAAATGTATATTTTCATCACATATGGCAGTGAGGTGAAAAATCCCAAATAGTTCCTTGTTTTTATTGTTTTTAAAGAGAGGGAGGTCTTACACTAATATTATTTTACTGAGTATTTAATTTATTTTATATACTGTCTAGTCACCAAAAATAAGCCATTTATGAACTCTGAAGGAAGTTCTATATTTTGGGTAGGGTATTTTAAAATATTGTTTGTTTTATCAGTAAACATAAACTTTTAAGGTTATAAAAATTGTAAAAATAATACCCTTTATTTGTTTGAGGAGGGGGTTGGGCTACACCCTGATGAAATTAGGGTTTTTTCTTGACTTTGTACTCAATTATCACTCCTGGCAGTGTTTGGGGACTAGCTGTGTGCTAGAGACTGGGTTGGTAGTATACAAGGTAAGCTACCTTTCTGGTTCCTATTTTTAATAGAGTAATGCTTTATGCTTGAGAGTTGATGTGTGTGCCTATTGAGGCGCAGAAGAGATTTTCTCTTCTTTTTCTTTTTCTTTTTTTTTTACTTTACATGGTTTACATAGTTGCTCATAATACGTTTGTTTCTGCCACTCCATCTTCCAACACCAATCCCACTGCCATTGTAAAATTTTCTCTACCATTGTCCTTGAATTCCCACCAATTTCTAAGCCTGCCCCCTTTGCAGGCACAAAATAATATATTTTATTTTACTTGTTGACATGTAAGTGGTAATAAAACTATTTTTAAAGTACAGCAAAATTTTTGTGAAAAGTATTATATCCTGTAATGAGATCATTAAATCATTGTCAGAAGGTTTATTAAGATATTTGTTGAGAGTTTATTTTTCTGTTATTTGTGTGCTTTTGAACATTAAGTAGCTATGATTCCATATTGACATCTAAATTAGTGTATTCTTTTTTATAATTGGCCATCATAGTTTAATTGAAGCAATTTTTAAGTAAATGTCTTTATATTTACTGCTGCTAATAAATATTTTCAGACTTGATCTGAGAATTGGTAAAGAGTTTTTATAGACATTGTTATTCTGTGCAATAATATATTTTCATAATATTGTATAACACAATATATAACTACTGAAAAAAAATAGTGTGTTCTTACTGGGATGACAGTCTTGAAAAATTTAGGACAGTAGAATGATCAGAAAACTTCAGGCGGGGGCTGGAGAGATAGCATGGAGGTAGGACCTTTGCCTTGCATGTATAAGGACTGTGGTTTGAATCCCGGCATCTCATATGGTTCCCTGAGCCTGCCAGGAGGGATTTCTGAGCTTAGAGCCAGGAGAAACCTCTGAGCACTGCCAGGTGTGAGCCAAAAACCAAAAAATAAATAAATAGATAAATTTCAGGCTCTGTTTCTCCCTAGCCTGGGGAGAGCTGGGAGGCTTGGCAGGCCCCCAGCCATCCTTGTCTTTTTCCCCTGACTCCAGGCCTTCCCTGGGTGCCAGCTCAGATGGCCAGAAGTGGGTACAGGTGGACTCTTAGTGGTCCTCAGGTTCCCCCCTCTCTCCGTACTCCAGGGGGGAGGTGCATGGGGAGGAGGGCGGGCAGACATCTGGCTTCCGGTTTCCTCCTTGATTCTGGAGACCAGCTCATGCCAGGTATAGGGTTTTTCTCCCCTAGACTTCAGTCTTTCCCTGGGCACCGGTCTAGGTGGACTCTACAGGGGTCAACAGGCTTTCCCCCCATCTCTTCCTACACTAATGGGAATGCGCTCTGGGAAGAGGGCAGGCTATTCTAGCACTGGTTTATGTTGGGACAGTCAGTGGAAATTTTTTCTCTTTGTTTTCATATTGATAGTATTGTGTGAATATATTCTATATATCCATAATATCCATCTTGTATTGGGACCTTAATACTGCCCTAAAAAGCTCATTTCTAATATTTTACTGCCTCAGTCCCAACCCTTACTTCCCCCATCCTCCCATGTAGGTGTAGCTAATGACATGAAGCTCACCACATAGAGTGATAAGTGCAGTTAGAGAAATAACTACACTGAAAACTATCACAACAATGTGAATGAATGAGGGAAAAAGAAAGCCTGTCTCGAGTACAGGTGTGGGTGGGGTGGGGAGTAGGTAGATCTGGGAAGTTGGTGGTGGGAATTTTGTACTGGTGAAGGGGGGTGTTCTTTACATGACTGTAATCATACAACTACAATTATATTTGTAATCACGGTGTTTAAATAAAGATAGTAAAAAAATTTCAAGCTCTGTAGCTGAAATTGTGGTGGCTATGGAACATGGTTTTGATGGCCAGGTCTTCCAGAAATATGAGATTTTTCAACTCACTGTCATATGTAATAAAAATATACATTCTAGCCACATACACTAAACTGATAATCTGTGGCTCTGTATGTTTTTGTCATATCTTCTATATTTATGTTATTGTTTTAACCCAAAGTTGGTTTTCTTGTTTTTGTTTTTGTCCTTGGGTCACACCCAGCAACACTCAGAGGTTACTCCTGGCTTTGTGCTCAGAAATAGTTCCTGGCAGACTCAGGGGACCATATGGGATGCAGGGAATTGAACCCAAGTCCATCCTGGATAAACCACATGCAAGGAAAATCCCCTGCCTCTGTGCTATCACTTCGGCCCCAGTCCAAAGTTGTTTTTATTATGTTTATAGTTCCATTCATTTTTCTAAGATCCTTTACCTCAGTTCCATGACATTATATTCCTCTCTCCTCTTCCCATATTGCTACCCCATTTCTTTTTTTATTTTGGTTTTTAGGCCATTCAGTGTTCACTTCTGTTAGTACTCAAAGACCAAATGGGGCTCTGGGGATCAAACTTAGGTCAACCACATGCAAGGCAAATCCCTACCCATTATACTATCGTTCTGACCCTCTTACCCCATTTTTAATTTCTTCCTCTTGTTATAGAATTTGGCTTCCTAACATATGAAGCAAATGTTCCTTTGCTTCATATTAAATTGCTACAGAAATAAAAAAAAATTCCACATGAGAAATAATAATGACAATTTTTACCAAGTATTTAAGGAGGGAGGCAGAGCAATAAGTATAGCACAACAGGTAGGGCACTTACTTTGCATACTTATAACACAGATTTGGTTCGTGGCACCTCATATGAAACCTCAGATAGTTCTCCTGAGCCTGCCAGAACTGATTCCTGAGTGCAGAGCTAGGAGTAAGGCTTGAGCACCAAAACAACGAATAATCAAACAAAAAGAAAATACCAATGGGGTAAACATCAAGCACATTCCAATGTTTATAATAGCTGTTCTTTTGTTTTTATGGTGAAGACTAAAGTTAACACCTGAACATGTGTCCAAGATTTTAAAAAGGCAGTCATATGTTTAATTCCTTCAAATAAAAATAATTGAAGCTGGAGAGTTAGCACACAGGGAGCTGACCACATTCAATCTCTGGCATCCACATGGTCCCCCGAGCCCACCAGGTGTGATCTCTAAGTGTAGAGCCAGGAATAACCCCTGAGAACTGCCAACTGTGACCCATTCCCTCCCCCAAAATCAAATAAAAATAATCAAAGAAAGAATATTCTATTGTTATCAAGACTTTAGACTCAAATAAACTCTTCACACAATTTAAGTCCCAGAACATTCCTCTCTTCCTATATATTGCTAGTCAATGTTATCTGATTTCTCTCAGGCCTATTTTCTACATGAGCAAAAAATATCTACTTCATAAAATTGTAGAAAATATGTGAATAGGGGCCTGGAGAGATAGCACAGCGGTGTTTGCCTTGCAAGCAGCCGATCCAGGACCAAAGGTGGTTGGTTCAAATCCCGGTGTCCCACGTGGTCCCCTGTGCCTGCCAGGAGCTATTTCTGAGCAGACAGCCAGGAGTAACCCCTGAGCACTGCCGGGTGTGGCCCAAAAAACCCAAAAAAAAAAAAAAATACGTGAATAAAATCAATTTAAAAACTGTTTAGAAATATATAGAAAACATTCAATAAATGTTGGCTATTAAATATTATTATTTATTTTATTTTATATGAATATAATAACCTATCTATGAAATAACATAAAATACAACCAAAAATTTCCTGATTAAAAAGATTGGATTTGGGGGCCGGAGAGATAGCACAGCAGTAGGGCATTTGCCTTGCAAGCAGTCAACCCAGGACTGACGTTGGTTTGAATCCCAGCATCCCATATGATCCCCCATGCTTGCCAGGAGCGTTTTATATATATATTGGATTTTTAAGAAATTGCAGATCAAAATAGTGAAACATCTCATTATAAGACTCCATCCTCTAATTTATATCAGATTCCCTATATAGCACTTGAAATCTGAAAACTATAAACAAGCTAACTCATTTTTAGCAAACCATTCCAGATTCTTATTCTGCTTCATAAGTGTCATAAAGGCATAGAGTCCTGCTGAATGACAGAATAAGATCTAGTAAGGAAACATAATTGGTATGTCCTTACTGATGAGAAGTGCCTAATATCAAACACTCTACTCACAACTAATCATGTCCTTTTCTAGAACATTGTTATAAGACTAAAGAAGTAATTGGGGGGCCGGAGAGATAGCATGGAGGTAAGGCATTTGCCTTGCATGCAGAATCCCAGCATCTCATATGGTCCCCCAAGCCTGCCAGGAGCAACTTCTGAGCGTAGAGCCAGGAGTAACCTCTGAGTGCTGCCGAGTGTGACCCCCACCCCCATAAAAAGAAACAGTATGGTGATATGGTGCCGACGAGGGAAGATTATCATGGATACTATAGCTTGAGTTTTGATGTAGTTAAACTCAAACTAGTATCTAAAGCTTGTAGCTTGCCTTTGAGAACTAAACCAGCTTTTTTGAAAGCTTTGGGTAAGTGACAGCAGGAGATAAAATAAATGGTGTTGATGAGTTCATTTATTCAGTTAACAGAAAAGCTGTTCTTTTGTTAGGCACAGTAACTGGTTTCTTTGCCAGTGTAAGCAGAAAACTGGATTCACTGTTTTGACTCACTGTTTAGACATTCTCTTTCATTCATACAATATTCAAATATCTTGTATTTTTTAATTCTTTTTATCATACTGAATATACATGCAGATGCTGGGTGGATACATGCTTATATTACTCTTTAGAGAGTATGTGTGTGTGTGTGTGTGTGTGTGAGAGAGAGAGAGAGAGAGAGAGAGAGAGAGAGAGAGAGAGAGAGAGAGACTGAGTGAAGGATGTGTTTGCCTGACATTTGATTAATTGGGTAACCCATAAACCCAGGTTGTGGCTTACAACTTTTTTTCTGATAAACAACATGGTCACTAGGGAAAGAAAATTTTTTTTCTTGGTTTTTGGTTTATGGACCACACCCGGTGATGTTTAGGGGTTACTCCTGGCTATGCACTCAGGAATCCCTCCTGGCTTGGGGGACCATATGGGACTCCGGGGCATAGAACCGCGGTCTGTCCTAGATCAACAGCGTGCAAGGCAAACTCCCTACTGTTGTGCCACTGCTCTGGCCCCGGGAAAGAACTATTTTCATGAGGTTAATTTTTCATAGTTTAATAATATTATAATTTAAATTCAGAAAATATTACTTTATTGGCAAGGTGTCAATTTTCCTAGAGTATAGAGGTTTTTTTTTTTCAAGTGGTCTTGGTTTCCCACCATGCTTCTCTTGTCAGAGACACCAGCAAGCCAGAAAGGTGTTTCAATAGGATTCTTTCCAGAGACCATTCTCATAAAGATTCCTAGAGATGTTATATATTATCCAAAATACAGCTGCAGAAGGAAAAATGAGGTACACATAATCCAAAAATTAGGAGGTGTTTAAATATTCAAAAAATCACTTGAAAATTGTGTACTGAGAATGTAATTATAACATTTTAGTTTAAATTTTTTAGTTCAGGTTTTGAGCTTGAACATTAGTACTGTAATACATACAAGAGTAATAAATGCAAATCATTAAAATATTGCTTTGATAATTTGTACATGTAAATTCAAAAAAATAAATTAAAAACAGCATCATATACTTATATATACATATATTTTTGTTTTTAGACAAAACACCAGCTGTACATATTCAGGTCAGAGCTCTTAGCCTTTGTGGTCAGAAATTACTTTAGGCAATGCCTGGGGGACCATATGTGATGCCGAAGACACGAGTGGGGGTTAATGGCCTGCAAGGCAAACACTTTAACCTCTGTACTGTCTCAGATCCAAAATTAAATATTTAATGACCATCTTTCTTCATGTCATTTGAAAATGTGCTTCCCAATTACCACTTTGACCTTGTTACAAAAATATTAATACTTATTATATTAATGTATTGGACTATGTTTATACTTTTATACAAATATAATATAAAATATGTCATATTTTATCATATATTTAACTATATAATAATTTTAATATATAAATAGAATATATTATATTTAACATAATAATATGTATTCGTGTAATATGTAGTAGTAATATTTTTGATGCTCTTGATTTCTAATGGTGTGGCATCATCATTTGAATTTTCATTAATAATTTATATAATTGCTCAAACTTTTTCTTTTTTATTTTATTTATTTATTTATTTTTTGGATTTGGGGTCACACCCAGCAGCGCTCAGTGGTTACTCCTGGCTCTACACTCAGAAATCACTCCTGGCAGGTTTGGGAGACCATATAGGATGCCGGGATTCGAACCACTGTGCTTCTGTATGCAAGGAAAATGCCCTATCTCCACGCTATCTCTCCAGCCCCACCAACTTTCTTATTCTTTTTCACTTTTTTGTGTGATATTTAGGCCACACCCAACTGGTCTCAGAGATTACTCATAGAGAAGATCCAAGAACCATATGTGGTGTCTGGAATCAAATCCAGACAGGTCAAGTGCAAGACAAGTGCCCTAACTATTGCACTATCTCTCCAGTCTCCAACTCCCTAATTCTTAGTAATGTTTTAGCCAAAGACATATACTCGTTTACTTCAAGAACTTTAAAAAGACCAGGAAAATAGCTCAAAAGGCTAGAACATCTAGATGTTTTGCATGCTCAAGTTGTAGCATCCCAGCACTGAATGGTTCCCCCAAGCACTGCCACCTAAGCACTCCAAAATTCAGGTTTGCAGTGTCTTTTCATCTACAGATTAAGGGATAAATAATAAAAGTCTATGCCAGGAATAATTCAGCCATAGTCATTTTTTTGTTTTGTTTTGTTTTGTTTTTTGGGTCACACCCGACAGCACTCAGGGGCTACTCCTAGGTCCACGCTCAGAAATTGCTCCTGGCAGGCTCGGGGGACCATATGGGATGCTGGGATTCGAACCACTGTCTTTCTGCATGCAAGGCAAAGGTCCTACCTGCATGCTATCTCTCCGAACCCAGCCATAGTAATTCTATTAAGACAAATGTTAGGTAAGGAAATTTTTCTTTCTCAACTATGAAGCTTTTCTTTATGACATATCTAAGTCCCAATTTAGAATAACTAATAAAAATGATTAAAAATCACTTTGCAAAAATAAAACTGCAAAGCATGAGTTGAATAATTACTATTTATTAAAGCTGCTAAAGGTTTAGAGCAAAAAAGAAGTGTTGCCTCAGCATTGCTAAAATGAGGCCCCAAGCTATTGCTGATGAAATGCAAGAAAAACATAGGCAAGGAATAGCAGTGAAGATGTCTTTGCTACCAAATAAGCTCCATGCTGTTTCAAGGGCTGTTATTTCTGTTTTTATATGTTATCTTTGAATTAGCTACTTGCAGAATCACAATGGAAATGTTTGTTTGGATATAAGCCAATTTTTCCCAAGATATGATTTTGCTATGTTTTATTTTGTTTGGGGGCCACACCCAGTGATGCTCAGAGGTTACTCCTGGCTATGTGTTCAGAAATTGCTCCTGGCTTGGGGACCATATGGGACGCTGGGGATTGAACCAAGGTCTGACTTGATCGGTGGTGTGCAAGGCAAACACCCTATCGCTGTACTATCACTCTGGCCCCAAGATATGATTTTTTTAAACTACCTTAAATACCAATGCATTTAATCAGATAGAGACTGGTTACAGAGAAAGTTTTTATCATTTTTGTCTGTAAAACTTGTATGCAGAGTATAGCTAAAGACCACTGAGGAAATGCAAAAAAATGTCATATGCATAGGAGGAAAGCTAAACATAAATGTTGATGGTGAAAATGCTTTATAGTCATAAAAACTTTGGTAAAGCTATAGATCAAAAAACAAACAAACAAACAAACAAAGTAACAAATCATGTCCCCCGAGCCTGCCAGGAGCGATTTCTGAGTGTAGAGCCAGGAGTGACCCCTGAGCGCTGCCAGGTGCGACCCAAAAAACAAAACAAAACAAAACAAAAAAAAATTATTCACTTTACCCATAGTCAGGTGTCAAGAACCATTTATGAGATTTATCAAAATCTTTGGTCAGTGTATCAGCAATACAGCTTCTGAGAAAACCTTTCACTGTCTCCAACCACAGCTTCTTTGGCAACACTCGGTAGAATTAGATGCCACAAAACAGGCCTGTTTAGGCAGTGCATCATCATTCTACAAGTTCAAAACTGAGCTTTTATGGATAATAGCAAAGAATACAATAAGAAAGCAGGAACTAAGCTCCTTTTTATTAAATTAGTGTTGAAATAGCAAAGATTATGTGTATTATTTTAGTGCTGCAGTCTTGATCAAAAGTCATGATGTGCAAAGTTTATGCATACATATATTACCAAGAAATGCAAAGAAATGTTTCTAACACCTATAAAACCAACTTATAATGAAAGAATGATTCTTATTTATGTATCTAAAAAGTCACCATAATTGATTTTAATTAACTGAGAAATACAAAGTAATATTTTTTCATTTAATGGAGTTTGCTCTTAATTATGGATACCAGGTTCTATTTTTTTATTGTCTTAAAAATAAGACTGATTATGCTTGGTATTCATACACATTATATCTCTCTCTCTCCTTCATACCGGCATGAGTATTATGCCCTCTAGCTTGCTTTCATCTTCTCTAGCTACTTAGTGTACCATTATGTATGCGACATATCTATCTATCTATCTATCTATCTATCTATCTATCTATCTATCTATCTATCTATCTATCTATCATCTATCTATATACATATATATTACACCTATGACAACATCTAGATCCTTAAGTTTATAGTTGGACATTTGGCTAGTGTGCTACAATGAACATAGGTGTGCATGTATCTTTTTGAATTAATGTTTTTATTTGTGTTTTACAAAGTATGTTCCATTTTATCACTTTAATGATATGTACTTTTGGGCAAGAGAGATAGCACAACGGTAGGGTAAGGTGTTTGCCTTGCAGGAGGCCAACACCGGACGGACCTGGGTTTGATTTCCCACATCCCATATGGTCCCAGAACTGGCCAGGAGCGATTTCTTTCTTTCTTTCTTTCTTTCTTTCTTTCTTTCTTTCTTTCTTTCTTTCTTTCTTTCTTTCTTTCTTTCTTTCTTTCTTCTTTCTTTCTTTCTTTCTTTCTTTCTTTCTTTCTTTCTTTCTTTCTTTCTTTCTTTCTTTCTTTCTTTCTTTCTTTCTTTCTTTCTTTCTTTCTTTCTTTCTTTCTTTCTTTCTTTTCTTTCTTTCTTTTTTGCTCTTTCTTTCTCTTTCTTTCTTTCTTTCTTTTCTTTCTTTCTTCTTTTTCTTTCTTTCTTTCCTTCTTTCTTTCTTTCTTTCTTTTCTTTCTTTCTTTCTTTCTTCTTTTCTTCTTTTTCTTTTCTTTCTTTCTTTCTTTCTTTCTTTCTTTCTTCTCTTTCTTTCTTTCTTTCTTTTCTTTCTTTCTTTCTTTCTTTCTTTCTTTCCTTTCTTTCTTTATTCTTTCAGTCTTTCTTTCTTTCTTTCTTTTATTCTTTCTTTCTTTGTCTCTTTCTTTCTTTCTTTCCTTTCTTTCTTTCTTTCTTTCTTTTATTCTTTCTTTCTTTCTTTCTTTCTTTTCTTTTCTCTTTCTTATCTTTCTATTCTTTCTTTTCTTTCTTTCTTCTTTCTTTCTTTCTTTCTTTTTCTTTCTTTCTTTCTTTCTTTCTTTTCCTTTCTCTTTCTTTCTTTCTTTCTTTCTTTCCTTTCTTTTCTTCTTCTTTCCTTCCTTCCTTCCTTCCTTCCTTCTTCCTTCCTTCCTTCCTTCCTTCCTTCCTTCCTTCCTTCCTTCCTTCTTTCCTTCCTTCCTTCCTTCCTTCCTTCCTTCCTTCCTTCCTTCCTTCCTTCCTTCCTTCCTTCCTTCCTTCCTTCCTTCCTTCCTTCCTTCCTTCCTTCCTTCCTTCCTTCCTTTCTTTCTTTCTTTCTTTCTTTCTTTCTTTTTTTTTTTTTTTGTGGGTGGGTGGACAGAGGGAAGGTCATATCGGCAACGCTCAGAGTTACTCCTGGCTCTATGCTCAGAAATCGCTCCTGGCAGGCTCAGGGGACCATATGGAATGCCGGGATTCGAACCACCGTCCTTCTGCATGCAAGGCAAACACCCTACCTCCATGGTATCTCTCCGGCCCCCTTTTTATTAAACTTGATTGATTGATTGATTGGTTTTGGGGCTACACCTAGCAGTGCTCAAGGGTCACTCCTGACTCTGTACTCAGAAATTTCCCCTGGGAGAGACCGGGGGACCAGATTGGATACTGGGAATCGAACCGGGTAGCAAACGCCCTCCCACTGTGCTATCTCTCTAGCCCCTGCCAGGAGCGATTTCTGAGCACAGAGTAACGCCTGAGTGCTTCCGGGTGAGGCCCACAACAAACAAACAAACAAAAATAATAAACATACTTTTGTTAGTAGACAGAGTCTCTTTGGAGAAGAGGTAGATTATTGTAGGAGATCATTAAGAAGAGGTGAACTCTAATTGATCAATGACCTAGATCCAGGCAATTGGAAGCTTCAGCTTCTTCCCTCTGTCCTTGGAAAGTGTGTTCCACTTGCAACTTCCACATCTTAAACAGCTTCAGGAACTCAGTCTTGAAGAAGTATATGTCGTTGAGTCATGAGTTCATCTGGGCTGCGTACATGGCTGAGCCCCTGGAAAGCCTCCATGTAAGTTTTAATAATTTACTGGGTACATGGAGATCTTATCTAGCCTCCCCAAATAAGCACTTGCTTATTGGAACTATAATCAAGCAATCTGGAGTCATCTTTCACTTTATTTGGTCTCTCCTTGCCCTCTGTATAACACCCAGTTTCAAGATTTTCCTAATACTCTCCACATTTTGGACTCACAATTATTACAACTTATAGTTTTCTAAGATCATTTTAGTAGGTTGCTCACTTCGGCAGAACATATACTAAAATTGGAATGATATAGAGATTAGCATGGCCCCTGCACAAAGATCATTTTGAAGAATAACTCATCTACTAAATCTACTTTCATTCTTTTTATATCTTAATAGTTATATGATATATTTTTCTTTTGTAGTTCCAAGAGAAAACACCTTAAGTTGAATTTTATGCACCTTAACTTAAATTCCATTCAACTGAAACTAGTGCTAGTCACAGAGAGAACTACTTGGAATTCTAATAAATGATTTCTATGTGTTAAATTCAAGCATTTTAACATACAAGATTGTTAGACAGTATGTCATAATTGTAAGACTTCATGATGGGTGAATCTGAATTGGTAGCCTTTTTTACTGTTTTTAATCACAGACCCATTATATAAATACACATTGCATATCATAATATTCATCAGAACAATCCCAAAATATCAGGAAGAAGTGATTTCTCTACGTCTTATGAAATGTACTATGATAGCCTTTTTTCTTTTTTGTTTTCAAATTCTCAATGCAATACTACACTAAGTTGATTTTGTGATGCACTAGTGGGTTGCAAACCACAATTTAAAACTTTCTCATAAATTTTTAGAATAACGAATACCCAAAGACAATGGAAACAAAGAATATAAGAATTGGTATTCAGTGGGACACAAGCCCTTTGAGGTATTTGGAGGATAGGATGGGGATGGGAAATCACCTATGGTAGAGGAAAGCATGCATCCAGAGGAGTCGGTGATTCTGAAAGGTTGTAAATTGTTATGCATGAAATCCTATCAGCAACAGTAATGACAAACATAGTGCAATATTAGGTTATTTTTTATTATTAAATAGTTTTATTAGTTTATTTGTTGTTACTTTATTTATTATTAATTTATTTGTTTATTACTGATCAACATAGTGCAAAATAACAGTAAAGTAAGCGCAAATTTTTTTTTTACATTTTAGTAATGACTTTCAGTTCCACTAACTTAGTGTTAACAGATCCATATTCTTTGCTCTGGAGAACCAAGATGCCCCTATGGTAATTCTTTACTGTACCTGGTCTTACACCAATATTTTCTCACTATTCTAAAATGTATCAAGTTGAAATTTTTTTTTGTTTTGCTTTTGGGTCACACCTGGCAATGCTCAGGGGTTATTCCTGGCTCTATGCTCAGAAATTGCCCCCGGCAGGCTCGGGGGACCACATGGGATGCCGGGATTCGAACCAGCAACCTTCCACATGCAAGGCAAATGCCTTACCGCTGTGCTCTCTCTCAGGCCCCTCAAGTTGAAATTTTATGGCTTTTGAGCCTTCCCAAAATTCAAATATTTGATAGCTATATGAATAACTACAGATAACAAGTGACTACTACATTGAATACTACAGAATTTTTTTTTACCTCCTTCAATTTAAGAATGAAACAAAACTATATAAGAATAACTTCAGACATGGACTTTTTTTAAGTCAAAAACCATTAATTACTATATAGAAGTATAGGCTCAGTGACTAACTTCCAAGGCATACAAATATCTGGTCTACAAACAGCTTTTATGCATGCATTACACCTCAATACTCCAGATTTTAAATTCAGGCTTATCTGCTTCAAAATAGAATTGGTTTTTTTTTAATAATTATTTATTTATTGTTTTTGGTCACACCCAGTCACATTCAGGGGTTACTCCTGGCTCTGCACTTAGAAGTCTCTCCTGGCAGGCTTGGGGGACCATATGAGAAACTAGGCATAGAACTTGGGACCATCCCAGGTCAAATGCTTGCAAGGCAAATGCCTTATCACTGTGTTATCACTCTTGCCCCTTCAAAATAAAATTCTAATAAAATGACTTTCCTTATACTTTAAAATTTTTCTTTCTTTGTGCTATGTCAGTCCTGGTACCAGCTAAGCTACTGAAATTTAAAAAAAGCAAACACATTTCCTACCAGATTTCTCATGGCAATAAAGATAAAAATAGTTCTAGAAGCTCTGCATTAGGGAAGTTATTTTATCTTTCTTCCCTGGGTATTGTGACTTTTAATATTGCCATTTTAATGTCTGCAGTTTTAGCAAAGCTTACTTCAAAGCCAAAAGAGCAATGAGCTTTGAAAACATAGTATGCAAGAGATGCATCACAAACTACTGAGACAGTCAAGTAACATGTCACTGAAATTCTCATGTTGCACAACTGCATTAAAATTTAAAATGGGAGCAGATCTAGTCCACCCTGAGCAGAACTTTTCTATCCATTACTTAAATCCTGTAAACCATAGCTGAACATCCAACTCCTAACTTTCAAAAGAATTCCTAGCATGCATGGTCAATTAAAATGAAAGCTCAAGCATGGAGGTAAGGCGTTTGCCTTACATGCAAAAGATCATTGGTTCGAATCCCGGGATCCCATATGGTCCCCTGAGCCTGCCATGAGTGATTTCTGAGCATGGAGCCAGGAGTAACCCCTGAGCACTGCCGGGTGTGATCCAAAAACCAAAAATAAAATAAAATAAAATAAAATAATAAAATAAAATAAAAGCTCAGAGCCAGAGCCCCTAGGATGGACCAAAGTTTGATCCCCGATGTCACATATGGTCCCCCAAGCGTGATTTCTGAGCGCATAGCCAGGAGTAACCTCTGAGCATCACAGGGTGTGACCCAAAAATAAATAAATAAATAAATAAATAAATAAATAAATAAATAAATAAATAAATAAATAAAGGAGAGCTCAAAAAAACCAATTTATACTGTTTTTAATTATTCACAGTTGTGAAACCTGAAACCTATGCAACATGCAAGCATTTTTTTTAAACTACATTATCAATACCTAATAAGTCAGTTCTTTGGTGGGGGCCAATACTAGTACTTGGGTCTCCTTGAATTCAATCTCCAATTGTTGAAGGATGGAAGGATGAAGGATGCCAGTACTTGAACAATCATATCATACATACCCTAAAAAATGTAGGATACATATTTACAAATTCCACATCAAACTGCCACTTCTAGTTCACACCATGTATTTCATTTGGAACATTAATCATGCCCAATGATCAAGTGATCAGCATTGAGTGTTCATTTCAGATCAGTCTCAAGAGACATGTACTTACTAGCAGCATAATATTTCCCCCTCAAAACACCATAACTGCCCACTGTTCTTCTACTATAATACCCAGATACCTTTAAATGATTTTTATTATAAGGAGGGGCCAGAAAGACAGGACAGTAAATACTTTCAGGCACTTAACTTGCACACAGACAACTCCCATACTGCACATGGTAGGCCAGGAGTGATCCCTGAATTGTAGAGATTAGGAATAGACTCTGAATACTACTAGATGAAGGGAAGGGAAGGGAAGGGAGGAAGGGAAGGGAAGGGAAGGGAAGGGAAGGGAAGGGAAGGGAAGGGAAGGGAAAGGGAAGGGAAGGGAAAGGGAAGGGAAGGGAAGGGAAGGGAAGGGAAGGGGAAGGGGAGGGGAAGGGGAAGGGGAGGGGAGGGGAAGGGGAGGGGGAGGGGAGGGGAGGGGAGGGGAGGGGAGGGGGAGGGGAGGGGAGGGGAGGGGAGGGGAGGGGGAGGGGAGGGGAGGGGAGGGGAGGAGAGGGGAGGGGAGGAAAGAAAGAAAGAAAGAAAGAAAGAAAGAAAGAAAGAAAGAAAGAAAGAAAGAAAGAAAGAAAGAAAGAAAGAAAGAAAGAAAGAAAGAAAGAAAGAAAGAAAGAAAGAAAGAAAGAAAGAGAGAGAAAGAGAGAAAGAAAGAAGAAAGGAAGGAATAAATAAAGATGAAAGAAAGAAAGGAAGAGAAAGGGAGAAAAAATAAGTCAAGGGAGGGAAGAGGAAAAGAAGGGAAAGGAGGAAAGGGGAGGGACGGGATGGAAGAGTAAAAAAGGTGGAGAAGAAAAGGGAAAGAGAGAGAAGTGATAATCTTGGAAAAACATACTTAAATGAGCCAGAAAGGAAAAAACTCAAGGAGAGCCGGAGTGGTTATGCAAATGGTAGGGTGTCTGCCTTGCATGCGCTAACGTAGGTTGGATCCCCCGGTATCCCGTGTGGTTCCCCAAGCCAGGAGCGATTTCTGAATGCATAGTCAGGAGTAACCCCTGAGCGTCACTGGATGTGGCCCCAAAACAAGAACAAAACAAAAAGAATAAACTCAAAGTAAAAATTGAAATCAATGGCCTCTGATCCTGGTTGGTACCACCGTGGCATTCTCAGAAAGGAGGTGGGGATGGGAAGATGTCCCCTTTCTGCATTAACTACAACAGTTGAAGGCCACCTCTTCTACCCTTCAGAAGAAACAGCCTAGCTCTGTGAATAAAATCAATTAACATGAGGACGTAAATCCTCTCAGGTAAGGTTGGACTACAGGGTTCAAAACTCTGGGTCTTCCCTTCGGGAATTAGTTTGGGCAGAGTATTCCTCACACCCACTCCACCAGAAAACCCAGCAGTCCCAGCCCCCCCCCCCCCCCCCGCACCCCCATCATCTTCCCCATAGAAAAATGGCCTGACTCCTCCACCATGCTCTGGTCTGGGTGATACCTCTGTGATATTCTCAGAAAGGGGCAGGGATGGAGAAAGATTCCCCTAGAAACTGAAATCAGTGACACCATGGAGAGATATAATAATAATTTCTAATTGACCCGTGTTGATATATGTTTTGATAATTCCATTTGCCTTTCTGTTATAAAAAAACAATATGGAGGGCCCGGAGAGATAGCACAGCGGCGTTTGCCTTGCAATCAGCCGATCTAGGACCAAAGGTGGTTGGTTCGAATCCCGGTGTCCCATATGGTCCCCCGTGCCTGCCAGGAGCTATTTCTGAGCAGACAGCCAGGAGTAACCCCTGAGCACCGCCAGGTGTGGCCTAAAAACCAAAAAAACAAACAAACAAAAAAAAACAAAAAAAAAAACAATATGGAGTAAACTTATTTATGCCTTCATGGAGGTAGACTATGGTAGTAGGTAGTAGATGGGACATTGAGGACACTGGTGAAGGGAAGGTTACACTGGTGGTGGGACTGGTGTTTGAATGTTTGTTTAGTGCCTTAAAAGACTGCATTATGAACAACTTGGTAAATCATGGTGTTATAATAAACATTTTTGAGAGGGTGGGTCTTGAGCTCTGGTCCTTTGGGCCTGGGAGGGCTTTCCTCCCTTCCTGGGGCAGGATTTTCAGCCGGCACGGGCTGGCTCCTGGCAGACCTCCGTATGTGCCAGGGGCCTCTTGGCCCGGCCTAGGGTAGGGGGGCCTGGACTTGGGTCACCCGACCCCCTCTCCCCCTTTTCTCCGGATCTCCAGGTGGGTTTCTGGGAGGACCTGATGGGGCACCCTGTGTTTTCCCCACCCCCAGGCCAGCTGCGGAGATTGGCCTAGGGTTGCGCTTGAGCTCGTGAGATTGGCTTGGGGGGTGGTGTTTGATCTGTGGGGTGGCAGATAGTTTGTCAGTTATTACTCATGCTGTCACTGGCAATTTCATACTAGTCTTACTCCTCCCAACCATCACGACCGCCCGATTTACCCCTCTTAAGTTCTATAATACACAGTTTTTAAATCTCAGACCAAAGACATACAGTGGATCTAACAAACCCAGAACTATTTAGAAGGACATAAATTAAACACATAGATCTTTTGAATATTTCATGTAAATTTTCTTTAATGGTGTAACTCTCTCTATATTCTTCTACCATGATGTTTCTATCCACTTTCATCTTGGTCCCTTTTCTTTGTAAGCTGTTCAATAGGGATTGTTGGTGGAACTGTCCCATCAGTTTGATGCCTATGATTGAACTATGTCATGGAAATTGCTGGTCTTGTTCCTAATGGCCTCCAGAGTGCACCAAAAACGCTTCATGCATTGATCCTTCTTTGCATAGACACATTAAAGATAGGAAAAGACTATACCTACAGAGAAGTTCTTATCTAATAAATCTCAGTACAATGTACCTTACACCCTTGAACATTGATAGAATGAACCTGGCACAGGCCTCAGAGGAATGGGCATCCTCCATTCACGCCAGAACCAGGGCAAGCTATCTACGAAAACATCCAAGGTCTTTTATAGCAACAGCTGGAAGCAGTCCTCTACCAGGAAAGACACTACCAAGGGTCTGACATCGACCTCCTAAAAAGAGACTTCCGTTTACACTGAGAAGACTTGACGACAACAATGACCTGCTCTACAGGACATGGTTCTCTCTAGTGCCCCTTAAGTGTGAGATGAAACGAGAGGATGCTCTGCACCATCCTGACTGCAAATATGGGATATGCGAGACGCCAGGACCTTTAAGTACAGAAGCATGATACCAACAACAGAGGACTATGTGAGGAATGAAGGTGTATTGCCACTACAGACGATGACTTGAATTGGACAAACTAGTTTGCCTGGAGCCTAGAGTATCAGTCCTGTGCCAGGAAGACTTCAGGGGGTAGGGTCTCCTTGTATTTAGACCATAATTTTTCTTTCCATGTCTCTTATATTTTGGTGGGGGCCTATGCAAGACAAATGCCACTCTAACACCATTTATTACTACTTTCCCCTTGACTCCAATCCTTAAGAAAAACAACCCACTAAAACTTTTGAGGTTAACTTAATCTAGTAAGCATGTGCATGGAACAAGATAAATGTACTTTGCCCTCAATGTTTAAGGAGTTACATAAGTCTAATCTCTTTGGATTATATTGTGTGCTGCTAAGAAATAGTATGTAATACAACTGGGAATTTGAGGGACAAATTAATTGTATTGTACATGGGTTCAGTTTTGTTTTTCTTAATTTTCTTTGGTTGAAAGATCAAGGCTGGGGATATCAATCGATGGGGACTACCGAGAATTCTGCTTATGGGGTGATTGGGCTTCCACTGTAACTTTACCCTGTCCTCTCTCTTTGCATCTTTGTTGTCATAATTAATAAAAAAAAAAAAAGAAAAAAAAAAAAAGAAAAAAAAATAAACATTTTTGAAAATTAAAATAATTTTAAAGAATAACTTTAGAGTACCTAGCAAACTAAAGAATGATCTGCAAACCTGGGAATTCAAGTCTCCATCCCAAAACTTCTGTATGTATATTCTGCCTAGTCCCATCTTTGGTGCACTTATTTTAGTTGCTTCCTTAGGAACCAGTTGATAGGATAAGACAAAGATTTCAGTTTTCAAATCATCTTTTCTAAAGGGTCCTCTGCTCAGTGGTAGGACTTGACAGAATTTTATAAATACCATTCAAATTTCTATTTAGGTAGGACACATCACTGAGCTTTTATTTGACTTCTATGGGTTTACAAAAGAAAAATTCACTGTATTTACTGGTTCTGTTCTCTGCCTTCCAGTGAGGGAATCTGTGTTTACATACTACAATTTCTGACTAGACCTATATCTTGGTTCCCAGAGTAAAGTGACCTGCAGACCACCTCCATTTATGAGCAGGGCATCTGTTTTCTCATCGCCATTCTACCATATGGCTTTCAGTTGTCTCCAGAACCTAGTCATGACCTCGCACCTCCACCCTCAGCCAAAACCCAAGTTTGGTTTTTCTGTTTTCTGTTACTCTCTGTTTCCTAGGCAACTTCTCTGTGTACATGCTCCACTGCTTGGAGCTCTGAGGATTGTCAAGCCTCCCCGTTTATTTTTGAAACAACGTTCACTAACGTATTTTCTTTTTCTGTCAAATAAATTTAAAGACTATTGAAGCATTAAAGTGTATACTTTAGATAAGAATTTTATAAGAAATAATATTAATACACAATGGAAAAGTCATGCCTAAATTTATGAACTATTATGTTAAGCCAGAATGCTAATTTGATTGAGACTTCAGTTTGATGAATTTAAAAGTAATAGAGTTTTAGGGGCCGAAGTAAGGCGTTTGCCTTGCATACTGCCGAACCAGGACCGACCCAGGTTCGACCTCCAGCATCCCATATGGTCCCCTGAGCCTGCCAGGAGCGATTTCTGAGTGCAGAGCCAGGAATAACCCCTGAGTGTGGCTGATATGGCCAAAAACAAAAAACAAAAAACCAAACAAACAAAAGTAATATAGTTTTTGGGTTAGTTAAGTTATATCCTACCCTCATTTTCATAGAGATAGAAAATGTTATTATTGAACAACAATTCTAATACAAATCTAACAATAGAATTGTGAAACTTTTTTTCAATTAAGCCTCATAAAGTTACAAAGAACATTGATCTCCTCTCCCATTCCCCATCCATTTAGAGCATAGTGCCTAAAATGTCATTAGTATTTAATGAATGACTTCTTAAATAAATAAATAAATAAATAAGATGAAAAAGAGTAGAAACGAACCTTTATACATATGAGTAGTTTACAGAATTTCATTCTTAAACCTGAATGACATGTAGATGTCTTCCTCACTGATTTTATACAATGGTTTAAAAGAATGTTCTCAGATTCAGTGCTTTTAAAGTACAAATTTTATAGCTCTTACTGAAGAAAAATATGTTACTTTAAAACCAGTGATCCTGGTTTTTAAGCTGAAAGCAGCTTTAAAAGAGATTTATTTGGGGAAGACAATGTACATGTAATTTTTTTTTTTTAGTGTTGAATATAATTTGGGGGGTGGATTTGGGTCAACCCGGCAGCACTCAGGGGTTACTCCTGGCTCCACGCTCAGAAAGTCCCCTCCTGGCAGACTCAGGGGAGCATATGGGATGGCAGGATTCAAACCACCGTCCTTCTGCATGCAAGGCAAAAACCCTACCTTCATGCTATATCTTTGGTCCCCTAGTGTTGAACATAATTTTAAAGCTTGCAATCAAGAATAATTGATTTCAAACCTACTATAACAATAGTAAAATGTAAAATTTTAGGGACTTTCCCTGATACTGTTCCGATAGAAAGCATCAGGTTGAGAGTAAGGAAATAAAAGCAACTAGTGGTGAAATCAATTGTCTTTAAAGTTCTTTCCTGTTCTAAGCTATTGGATTCCCCAAGTTTTGAGTTTTGTCTCAGCATATTACAGCAATTAGTTGCTTACCCTGAGGTTTCAGAGTGCAAGAGGAAAATGGTAGAAGAGAAATGCAGCCCTCCGTGAAAAAATTTGGGTACACTGGCCATGAGGTTGAAAGCTTGGCAATCTCAAGGGGTGGAGGGCAAGCTAAATCCCTGCCTACCAAAGCATGCCTGCTGCACCTAATTACCATAATCACTGCTTATCCAATGGCCCTGTTTCACAATTCCTCTATGGCTCTCTGCAGAGACAACAGTCTGACCAAAACACAAGGTATGCTGGTATTTAAGACTGATATTGAAAGGGCTTTTTTGGAGTGATGATGGCACAATCCCCACCCCACTTCCGTTGCCTTTCTTATACTTCCAGAAGCCCTGGCAGTCAAAACCATGCCGCATAAAAGCTGCAATATCGCGAGTAGTTCTTGGTATTCCTGGACAGCATGACAATTCTACTTTTTTTTAGGGGGGGGCACCTGACCATGTTCATGGGTTTCCTCCTAGCTCTGAGTCAGAAATCACTCGTGACAGGCTCAGGTGGACCATAATGGAATTGCCAGGAATCAAACTTGGGTCAGACACATACAAGACAATTGTGCTATTATTGCTCCAGCCCCAACAACTCCATTTTTGTTTGATACTGTAACTCCATAAGAACACACAAATATTTTTGTTTATTTACTTGTTTTTGGGCCACAGCCAGCAGTGCATCAGGGTTACTCCTGGCTCTGTGCTCATAAATCACTCCTGGCAGTTCAGGGAACCGTATGGAATACCAGGGATTGAATCCAAGTTTGTTCTGGTAGGCTGCATGCAAGGGCAAATGCCCGGTCTGCTGTGCTATCACTCCGGCCCCAAGACGCCAATTTAGAGACCAATGTGTATCTGAAGCCACCTAATGTTCAGAAATAAATGAAATTACAGAGAACGGTTCAACTAGCAACAATAGCATACTAAACCTTCTGATAATGACTTAATGACCTCACTGGGAAATACAATAATTTTCACAAATTTGTTGTCACTGTACTCTTTTATTTCTCTCTTCCTTCTTTTATTTTCTTTCTTTTCTTTTCTTTTTTTTATAAATTATCTTTATTTAAACACCGTGATTACAAATATAATAGTAGTTTTATGATTACAGTCATGTAAAGAACACCCCCCTTCACCAGTGCAGGGGATTCCCACCACCAAGTTCCCGGATTTCTTTTTTTTTTTTTTTAATTTTAATAATTTCACTCCCACTTAACTGGAAACAAAGGTGTTAATGTTCAAACTATGTCAACTGTAGATACATAATCTTTAAATAAAGTAAATTAAATCATATTTTTGGCCACACCCAGTGATGCTCAGGGGTTACTCCCTGGCTATGCGCTCAGATAGTCACTCCTGGCTTGGGGGACCATATTGGATGCCAGGGGGATCGAACCTCGATCGCATCCTAGGCTAGCGCTGGCAGGCAGACACCTTACCTTAAGCGCCACCCACGCTGGCCCTTAAATCATATTTAAAAAAAAAAACTAATAACAGTTCTCATGATCAGAACCAGGGCTATTCTAGTTTGGGCCATTCTGTGACCATTCTATTTTCCTTAGTTATTATATATTGCAAGTGCCCCCTACTCTACTCTCCCTCAGGATAGCTTAGATCAGCACTTTGCCAGGCACAAAATTTCAGTCAAAACAAAATCTGACTTATATCATTGAAAATACCCAATCTTCTAGTTATAACTAGACAGATTGTTGTACAGCCCCCCTCAGGTACCTCTCCTCAGAAAGTATTTGAATAGCTGTGACATAAGTGCCTGTCCTAAAATATAACATTCTGTGACATGGTACTAAGAATTAACTTAGTTTCTGACTAATGAAGTTGAGTGTGATTAGTCAAGCCCTTTTGCTTCCTGTTTCCTTCATCTCCCCAATTTTGCGGTCAGAGGGGAACACCTAGCAGAACCTATGTTCCTATTCACGCAAGAAGAAAAATGCAAGGAGAAAGGAAAGTATCACTCTGGTATGTGGTTTGGTTGCTCACAGCTAATTCCAAAATTTAGCTCTCCAACTGTTTATTATTCACTGATCACACACCAACTCCAGTTAAGTTGAGGAAATAGCAGGCAGAGGTGAGGAGAGTGAAAAGAGGACAGAAAAAGAAAGTACAAGCATCAAGAAAAAAAGTAAATAAATGAAAGAGAGAAATTTGAAAAGATAAGAAAAAAAGGATTCTTGCTAACAAAACCCAAACAATCCTGATTTTTTTTCAAATTATTTATTCTTTTGCAATGACTAGAGAGTTGAGTTCATATTCTGTATTTCCAAAGACAGATAACATTACCATGAACACAGAAAGATACTCAAAGGGGCTGAGACTCAGGTTGGTAAATTCTTTGTAACAAGATGCAACTTCTGTTGTAAATGTGATGGGTGAGATTTTGTCAGTTACTAAGATCATTGTTATTCCTAAAACAGAGGAATGTAAGAACCACAGTTTAGTCTGAATCTGGAGATGCACAGAAATGATTGCATGAGGTTCCAGAAAAGTCACCTCATTAGATTCCAAAACATGTTTCTTTCTCCTACTTTAGGCATGATGTTTAAATGTTTTCTACTCTGTTTTTATGCATAATGTTTAGTTTAGTTTTACTTTCAAAATGTTTGTTCTGGCTTTAGCAAAAATCTACTTATGAGGTACACTTTTTAGTGGCAAATTTACTGTGAGGTGGTATCCCCAAGCTGTTTATCTAACCACTATTATATGCATTCAGTCTGATTATAAAGCAGTAACTCCCTGTGTGAAATGTTTCCTAAATACTTTTTTGACCAGTAACTGCCTTGTTTAACAGAACTGCGCGCGCACACTCACACACACACACACACACAAATATATATATATATATATATATATATATATATATATATATATATATATATATATATATATATATATGGGGTCTTGAGCTTTTTGGCTGCAAGACAAACTCCTTACTTCTTGTATTACCTCTCCTGGCCATGGAATATATTAATTCTTAATGAGCACTGAATGACTTGATAAATTCATTTATGTGTGTACTTTACTGAGAATTCAAGTAGAGAGAGTGAAAGGCATTTGCCTTTCATGCAGGAGGTCATCGGTTCGAATCCCAGTGCCCATTGGTTCCCCTGTGCCTGCCAGGAGCAGTTTCTGAGCCTAGAGCCAGGAATAACCCCTGAGCGACTGCCGGGTGTGACCAAAAAAAAAAAAAGAAAATGTCTTATGCCAGGGGTTTCTATGTTTGAGAATAATAGAAATAATATTGAGATAATACTAGTTGCTTATGTATCTACTTTGTAAGTTCTCACATCTTTTAATCTAAAAGGCTTAAACTAATACTAAGATCACATATATTGAAATTTTAGTGATTCATGTTGGTGAGCAGGAGATACAAAGCCCAAAAAACTCATGACTCCAACTTTCAAGAAGGGTTTAAGCTACAAAATTAAAATACCTGAAACTGAAAGAGCTTACTTTAATAAATTAATCACTACTTCCCTCTCTATTGGATTACTCTTTGTAGTTAAGTAGAGAAAGGTGGATTAATTATTGACTAACTGATTTTTTTCATCTGTACTCTTTCCCCCTGGTCCCCAATATACCTATCAAGATTCCTTTCCTCTTTGAAAAATAAAAAATAAAAGCTCACCAATAGGAAGTCGTGAATCTCTATGACAAAGGTGGAAAGGTACAAACATTACAGAGGAAGAAATAGTGTTTGGATAATCTGTGACCCCTTGAGATATGCTTGTTCAGGAGAACATTGCTCACTGACTGTTCAGGTCCTTGGAGATAAGGGGAGTGAAACTGGATTATGCACAGCTTTTTCGAACAGAAAGATGGGATGACTTTGGGGCACCCTTGGTTGAACCTTTTATTTTTCAACTTAAAGACAATCTTTTCCCATAAGGCCTACTTAGAGTTTTATATAGAAGAATTGACAACAGCTATTGACCATCACTGGTTATGATTACCACCTGTAATTTATCTTGCCTTGTTTACCTAGGCAAGCTATAGAAGAAACTCCACCTGAAACATTATCTAATATAAAAAATATTTATTGACTAGTGAGCAACCAGGAAGAAATGGATGGTGTTAATATTTTAATAGTGTGATAACATTGACCTAGAGAAAAATTTATTTATTGATCCTGACATTTTTTTGTATTCAATGTAAACAAACATACCCTCCATTAATCAGCTTCACTACCTGGATTGTCATTTCAAGGACTCACTGATCTATCTTTCGAGAGCCTGTTATTATGTCATTGAATGCCAAAGCATAATTGGCAAATATATTTATGAATCATTCTAATTTGAAAATTAAGATGAGCTCTTTATTAAAGACCAATATCATGAGGGCCAGGAGGTAGGAAGTCCATGATAGGAAGTCTGTCACAAATAATGGTAGATGCAGGTAGGGCAGAGAAGGGACCACTATGATGATGATATGGGAAACAATCACTGTGGACAAGAACTGTGTCCTGAAAGGAGATAAAGTGATATGCATGATGCTCTTTCAATAACAATATTGCAAACAGTGTCTAAAAAAAAATAGGGAGAGAGAAAGAGAAATAAAATGTCTACTCCTGAGGCAGGCAAGGAGGAGGGTGGGAGGAAAACTAGGGGCATTGGTGATAGGAAATATGCACTGGGGAATGGTGTTATATATTGTATGACTGGAACTCAATCATGAACAACTTTGTAACTGTGAGAAAAGAAAAAAGAAACTGTATTACAAACAACCTTTTAACCATGGTGTTTAAATAAAGTAATTTTTTTTTTGGGTTTTTGGTTTTTGGGTCACACCCGGCAGTGCTCAGGGGTTACTCCTGGCTGTCTGCTCAGAAATAGCTCCTGGCAGGCACGGGGGACCATATGGGACACCGGGATTCGAACCAACCACCTTTGGTTTTGGATCGGCTGCTTGCAAGGCAAACGCCGCTGTGCTATCTCTCCGGGCCCTAAATAAAGTAATTTTTTAAAGCCCAATATTATAAAAAACAAAACAAAACAAAAAAATAACCAAATCCTCATACCATTTTTTGATATCTGCTAGAACCATCCTACTAACCAAAGGATTTGTGCTTATTTAGTGAATTGTTTTGTAAATGAGACTTCCTACACAGTAATCCTCTGCCTTTAAGCAAAAAGGAACAGGCGGATTTTCACTGTGTTAATACAGCATACTTGGAATGCAATGCCTTTATTCCACACCATTTTTTAGATGAAAATAGTGTTTAGAGCTGCCTTAAGACCTTGAGTTTCCAAGAAATACAGGTAGTAACCTCTTGGGAATTTTTTATTCTGAAATGTTTTGTTGTCCAGGAAATGTGTATAAAGCAAATAAAATTAAAATTGTGGCAAATACAAGAGCCATGTTTCAAAAAAAAATGGGTATGTCTAAGCTATGAGACAACTCTTAAAAGAAAGATAGTTCAAAGATGTTGGCAGACATGGGGTGGGGCTTGAGGGGTGGGGCAGAGTGTCTCTTGATGTCAAAAAGCTTGTCATCATGCTCCCTAAACATTATGTTTGAATAGATATATACATGAACATATAAACAAATGTGAAGGTCTATTTAAACAAAAAAGGAAATCCAGAAAGCATCATTTTCCTTTCTTTAATTTTTTTGGGGGGCAAGGTTTTGGGCCTTACCCAGTAGTACTCAGGGGTTACTCCTGTCTCTGTACTCAACAATAAGTCCTATACATTATTCCTATACATGGAATCTATTATGCTGAATGAGATAAGTCAGAGAAAGAGAGAAAAATGCATAATGGTTTCACTCATCTATGGGTTTTAAGAAAAATGAAAGACATTCTTGCAATAATAATTTTCAGACACAAAAGAGAAAAGAGCTGGAAGTTACAGCTCACCTCATGAAGCTCACCACAAACAGGGATGAGTTTAGTTAGAGAAATAACTACATTTTGAACTATCCTAATAATGAGAATATATGAGGGAAATAGAAAGCCTGTCTAGAGTACAGGCGGGGATTGGGTGGGGAGGAGGGAGATTGGGACACTGGTGATGGGAACGTTGAATTGGTGATGGGTGGTGTTCTTCACATGACTGAAACCCAAATACAATCATGTATGTAATCAAGGTGTTTAAATAAAATATATATATATATATATATATATATAAAAGAATTAGTCCTGGTGGTATATGGGGGAAGAGGGGGGACCATAAGAGATGTCATGGTTCAAATTCAGGCAGACTGCATGCAAGGCAAGTGCCCTAACTATCTTTCTTGTCCCAGTATCATTTTCTTGCCGAAAGGAGAGATACAGAGCAGACTGATCTGATATTTGATGAATATTCACCAATTGATGTCTACATAGTGAGTGATTAGGATCAGAAAAAAAAAAAGTAAAGAGTAAAATGCTTCTTGGGCTAGAGATATTATCTTTGACTGAAGTAGAGTCTGGATCAGGTGTAAGGTTCAGTTGGAGATCTACACTAATAATGATAGAGAAGAAATGGGCATTTAAAAAAAAAACAATCTCATTCACATTAGTGCCACGCAGACTCAAATATCTTCGAGACAATTTAGCTACAGAGGTAAAGGACCTATGCAAAGAAAACTACAAAAGCCTGCTTCAAGAAGTAAAAGGGAAGACAAGGAAATGGGGACACATACCCTGCTCATGGATTGGCAGGATTAACATCCTTAAAATGGCAATACTCCTCAAAGCATTGTACAGATTTAATGCAATCCTTCTAAAGATACCCATGACATTCTTCAAAGAAGTGGACAAACACTCCTGAAATTCATTTGGAACAATAAACACCCACGAATAGCTAAAGCAATCTTTGGGAAAAGGAATATGAAAGGTATTACTTTCCCCAATTTTAAATTGTATTACAAAGCAATAGTTACTAGAACAGCAGGGTATTGGAATTCAGACAGATCCTCAGAACCAAAACAAACAAACAAACAAACAAACAAAAAAGACAGATCCACAGATCAGTGAAATAGATTTGAGTATTCAGAGAATGTTCCTCAGGCTTACAATCAACTAATTTTTGATAAAGGGTCAAGAAATGCAAAATGAAGCAAGGAAAGCCTCTTCAACAAGTGGTATTGGGACTGGTCAGCCACTTGCAAAATAGCGAATTTATATGCCACGCCGTGCAGCTAGAATGTCTCCATTTTAGGGGAGACATCAGATTTGTCTATTGACTTTCCTGGAGCAGTGAGCTGATATTTCCCCAAGAAATATTTAACTAGAAGGCTCGTTGGTGGATGTTAATTATACCCCTAAGTGGATTACTGGCAATATTTTTGAAATTCATGACATGATAGTGACAATACAATTTCTTTCTTACTATCTGGCACATTCTCTCCCTTTCAAAATTACAGGTCAAAATTACAGGCCTCAGTCAATGACTCAGGGAAAATTTTCAGCACCAAGTCTACACAGAGTTTTCCCACTGGCCAAATAAATCTGCCGCTCAAAAGCCTAGGACTAGCTAAGATGCAAACCCCCTTCTCCATATGTTACTTCTCCCTTTTAGCTCGGGATTTTTTTCACCTGTACTGGCTAATTTTTGATGTGTATATTTTAGGGCCTGCTGTCGTTGTGTCTCTTCTATGACTTCCAGCCTTTTGTCAATGCGGAAGACTACCAACATGGAAGAGTAAAATTGTCTCACATCTATTGAAGACACAGGTCCTCATACAATTTATTTTGTGTGGTTTCATTATTTCATATTTCACCACCTGTGTAACCCACTCTCCTTGAAGTGAATTCATTGTAATCCCACTGGCACTGTAGGACAGAAGCAGCCTGCAGCACTCAGACATCCATCTATCACCATGCACTAAGGTCAAATCCAAATGGATTAAAGACCTTGATATTGGGCCTGAAACCATAAGGTATATAGAAGAACACATAGGTTAAAAAAATAATTCCATGACATTGAGGCTAAAGGCACCTTCAAGGAGAAAACAGCACTCTCCAAACAAGTGGAAGCAAAGTTAAATAGATGGGACTATATTAAGCTGAGAAGTTTCTGCACCTCAAAGCAAATAGTGCCTAGTATACAAAAGCCACCCACAGAATGGGAGAAACTGTTCACCCAATACCTATCAAATAAGGGGCTAATATACAAGGTACTGACAGAACTTAGCAAGAAAAATATCTAGCCCCATGAAAAAATGGGGAGAAAAAATGAACAAACACCTCCTCAAAGAAGAAATACAAATGGCAAAAAGACACATGAAAAAATGCTCCACATCACTAATAATCAGGGAGATGCAAATCAAAACAACGAGGTACCAACTCATGCCACAGAGAATGGCATATATCACACAGATCAAGAACAATCAGTGCTGGCAGGGATGGGGAGAGAAAGGAAAACAATATGGAGATTCCTCAAAAAACTGGAAATTGACCTCCCAGATGATCCACCTATACCACTCCTAGGGATATACTCTAGAAACACAAAAATACAATTAAAAAAATTCCTTCTTCACACCTATATTCATTGCAACACTATTATTTACAATAGCCAGACTCTGGAAACAACCCAGATGGCCTTCAACAGATGAATGGCTAAAGAAACTGTGGTATATATACACAATGGAATATTATGCAGCCGTCAAGAGAGATGAAGTCATGAAATTTTTCTATACATGAATGTACATGGACTCTATTATGCTGAGAGAAATAAGTCAGAGGGAGAGAGATAGACACAGAATAGTCTCACTCATCTATGAGTTTTAAGAAAAATTAAGGACATTATTATAATAATCCCCCAGAGACAATAGAGATGAGGGTCAGAAGGACTGGCTCACAATATGAAGTTCATCACAAAGAGTAGTGGTGCAGTTAGGGAAATAACTACACTAACATTTATCATGACAATCTTAATGAGTGAGAGAAATAGAATGCCTGTCTCAAATATAGGCAAGGATTGGGAAGGGGGGCATTGCAGGTGGGAATGTTGCACTGGTGAAGGGGGATGTTATGTTTATGACTGAAACTCAACTACAATTGTGCTTGTAATCATGATGCTTAAATAAATATTGTATATATATACATACACACACACACACACACACACACATATATATATATATATATATATATATGAAATTAGAGCAGTTCTTACCATCTTCCTCTAGGAGTTTCTGTGTTCATTTTATGAGAAGGATTGGCCTGAATATAGAACTACTTCTTTTTAGGTAAGAGTAAGAGTACATGCTTTAAATTCTGAAGATATGGAGTTAGAGCAGGCAAGTGAGTTTGCCTTGCGTGTGGCTGACCAAGCTTTGATCCCTGGCATCTTATATACTCCTCTGAGCACCACCAGGAGTAAATTCTGAGTTCAGATACAGGAGTAATCCCTTAGCATTACTGGGTGTGGCCCCCAGACCAAAATTAATTCAATTCTGTGAAGAAAAAAAAAACACAACAAAAATGCTGTTTTCATGTTCTCTAGCTTCACCCAATACTACATTGTTATATAAATCAAAATCAGTATTGTATATTAAATCACATACACTGACCTCAGTTTCAAGAACTGAGAAACTACCAATAAACTCACATCTATGTAGACAGCTAATTTATGACAAAAGAACAAGTACTCACAATGAAGAAAGGAAATCTCTTTATTAAGTGGTGCTGGAAAAATTTATAGCCATATGCAAGAGACCAAAACTATACTACCATCTTATGCAATATACAAAAATTAATAAAAAATGTATTATAGACTTGATGAAAACTTATGAAAACACAAGGGATCGAAGTGGTGGCCCAAGTAATAAGACATATGCCTTGCCCGCCTTAGTCTAGGACAAACCACGGTTTGATCCCCTGGCATCCCAAATGGTCCCCCACGCCAGGACCTATTTCTGAGTGCATAGTCAGGAGTAATCCCTGAGCATCTCCGGGTGTGGCCCAAAAACAAACAAACAAAAAAAAACCCCATAAAATACAAAAAAAAATACCACGGACTATAAATTCACTGATATTAGTCTTAAGAGATATCTTTGAGGATTCAATTCCAATGGCAAAGAAAACAAAAGTGAGGAAACTGTATTAAACTAAAAATCCACTGCTTGTTGAAATAAACCATCATTAAAACAAAAATGTTGGAACCAGAGAGATAGTGCCAAACTGGGTGCTTGTCTTGGTTGTGGACAAGCTAGGTTTGATCCTCAGCACCATCAGGGTGATCCCTAAGCACAGAAACAGGAATAAGACCTGAGCACCACCAGGTGTGGCCTAACAACAGAAAAAAACCTTACTGGATGAGAGATTAATATTCAAATATATAAACAATTCAATGGCAGGCTTAGTTTAAAATCGATCAGAGAAACTGAATAGACATTTCAACCAAAGAAGTCATGCAAAGTCAAGAGGCATATAAACGTGATGCTCATCCTCTCTTCATATTAAGATTTCACCTCATACTGTGATAATAGCTATAATCAAAAAGGTAAGAAATAATATGTGTTGATGAAGGTGTAGAAAACTGAAACTCTCACACAACATAGTTGGAGTGTAAATTGGTTTAGCCACTGTTTAAAAAAACGAACCCTAGTATGAAATTCTTCAAGAAAAAAAAGTAGAATTCACATGTAATCTAGAAATCCTGATTTGCTTATCTAGTCTAATTTTTTGCACACACCCGGTGACACTTAGGGGTTATTCCTGGCTATGTGCTCAGAAATCATTCCTGGCTTAGGGGACCATATGGGACGCCTGGGGAGGTCCATCTCAGGGCAGCGCACGCAAAGCAGACACTTTATGCCCTGTGCCACCGATTCGGCTTCATTGGGGTTTTATCCAAAGAATAAGAAAATACTAATTTGCAAAGTCATATGCATGTTCATGCAGTTTTTATCACAATAGGAAAACTATAGAAACAGTCAAAGTGCTGGATAAATTGATAAAGAAAACATAGTATATACTATATAATATATACTTGGAATATACTTACAATATATATGCAATGAAATACTATGCTTCTCTACAAAAAATAAAATGTCATTTGCTACAACACAAATGAAACTTGGTTTAATTAATGTAACTAAGTGAATAAGTCAGAAATAAAAGGAAAATACTGTATGATTTCACTCAAGTAGAATATAAAGCAATAGGAATAGAGATATAGAGTGGGTAAGGTAAGCACCTTGCATGCAGTTGACCCAAGTTTGATCCCCAGCAACCCATGTAGTAAGTACCCTCCTGCACTGCTAAAAGTGATTTCTGAGTGTAGAGCTTGAAGTAGCCCCTGAGCATTGCTGGGTGTGACCGAAGTCCAAGACCCAAGACCAAAAATGAGACTATAAAGAAATAAAGTAAATGAATATGTAAAACAAAATCGAACTTTTAGATTCTTACAAAAGAATGATTAATATATTAATTACTAGAGAGTAAGGGGTTAAAGGTAGACTGGGGAAGCGGAGCAATAGCACAGCAGTAAGGAGTTCGTTTGCCTTGCACAGGGTGGACCCCAATTCGAATCCCAGCATCCCATATGGTCCCCCGACCCTGGCAGGAGCAACTTCTGAGCAAAGAGCCAGGAGTAACCCCTGAGTGCTGCCGAGTGTGACCCAAAAAAACAAAACAAAACAAAAAAAAAACAAAAACAAAAAAAAAAAGAGAAAAGAAAGGTAGACTGGGTAAAAGAGGATCAGTTAAAGGATGGATAGTAGTGGATAATAACAAGACTTTTAGTGGCAGTTACTATCAATATATAGGGAGAATATTATATTAGGTAAGATACATAATAGGATATATAGGCAGGATACTATAAATATATAGGGAGGTAGGATGTGAATCTTTTTTTTTCTCTTTTTTGGTTTTTGGTTCACACCCGACAGCACTCAGGGGTTACTCCTGGCTCTAATCTCAGAAATCGCTCTTGGAAGGACAGGGGACCATATGGGATGCTGGGCTTCGAACCACTGTCCTTCTGCATGCAAAGTAAATGCCCTACCTCCACACTATCTCTTCAGTCCCAGGATGTGAATCTTCTGAAATGTGTATAGTGTTACAGACTTTATGTGTGTGTGTGTGTGTGTGTGTGTGTGTGTGTGTGTGTGTGTGTGTGCGTGCGCCATATCCAGTGATGTTCAGGATTTACTCCCGGCTCTGAGCTCAGGGATCATTCCTGGTGCTGCTCAGGGGACCATATGGAATGCCGAGAATTGAACCTGGATTCACTATGTAGAAGACAAAAGTCCTAACTGCTGTGTTATTGCTCAATTGCTATTGTTATTACAAACTTTAGATATTACAATGACCATTACAAAAATATATATGTTTTGCAAAAATTTTTGTTTATTTATTATCTAACAACCTGGTAATAGTACTAAATTGCAAGACCACTTTGATAATCTCAGGTAGCTCCTCCCAAGCAATCTCAAAGGATTGTACATCACATACGGAGTTAATGGACAATTCCACCCTAACACTGACTCTTTAGAAGTTGCTAAAGGGTAATAATTAGCTCTGTACTAATCTGTTCCAAGCAGCAGGTGAACTTCTGGGTCTCAAGATAAGACAGGCGAGATAAGAGGTACACAAAAATTATCTTCATCATTATAATGTCCCATACATTCCCACTTACGATTAGTGAGCAAAGTGTATATTTGTGTATAGGGCTCTTCTCCAACTAGTCCTCACCTGAATCTAAATTCTTCTCACCTTTGGTTCATTGGGGATATGCTTAGCATCTTATTGAAGAATCTTCTAAAGGCCCCGATAGAAGAATGTTTGAGGGATAAAAGCAACAGTACAGTGGGTAGGGTATTTGTCTTGCATAAGGCCAACCTGGGTTCAATCCATCCCATATGGTTCCCTGAGCCCACAAGGAGTGAGCTAGAAGTAACCTCTGAGCAGTGTGGAGTCTGCCCCCTACAAAAAATTATACTTAATTCAAAAACATTAAAACAGGATTTTAAACAAAAATCTAGGTCTGTGCTCAAAGATGGCCTGGCTGAAATACATTCTAAAGCTACCCATCCAAAAGAACAGGATATATAAGAAAAATGTTCAAGGCTGTATGGACTACCACTTCCATCACTCCTTATCTGTGTAGCACCATGAATCTCTAGGAGAGAAGTTTCAAGAGTTTGAAAACATAATCAGAGCACCAAACTAGGAAGATAAGCAAGCTAAGCCACTAAAATCATGGGTACATAGGCCTTCAAGCTAAAAACCCTGGGCACTGTTAGGAGGATGGTTGACGAAGTCCCCATCCTACTGAAGCCCACCAGCCTCATCCACACCCCACAGTTGCTGCTATGCAAACTACACAAGAAGCCCAACTTTCACTGCTTCATGACTAATTTCTGCAGAGATGCCAAACCATTGAAAAATCCCAGGTAGTCTGGTTTGGGGCTGAGAACTCTGGAGTCTTCTCGGAGTGATGGTGGGTACCTTTACCTACACTCAGACACACACACACACACACACACACACACACACACACACACACACATCGTATTGCTGGAAGCCCCAGTAGCCACATAAGCAATTGTCCAGTTTCACAGCTTCACCACTAATCTCAAAAGAACTGCAAGCCATGCCACTAAAACTCATCAACCTAGTCCTACAGACTATGGGCTTTTTGGAGAGACACCTCCAGATTCTACAATACAGACAGCCCAGTAAGAGCACAACAAATTAGAAGTAGCATAGAAGCCAGTTGAGCTCAACAGACAAAAACAGTAACACAGAATGCCCAACTAGAAACTAACATCTTAGTAAACCCTTAGACAATGACTTTAATCACCCCATGATGAGATATAACAGTTTTCACATATATTCGTTTACTGAAGTATTTTTCAAGAATTCCAGTAGCCATTTTGTTGTAGTAAGCAATATAAAAATAAGTCATTTTTGTGCCTGATAAGGAGACAGGTTTGAGGGTGGGTGGGAAACTGTGAACACTGGTGAAAGGAAGGTTACATTGGCAGTGGGATTGGTGTTGGGACATTGAACATCTGAAACAACTGTAATTTGAACTACTTTATACATCACAATATAAAATAAATAAGTAAGATAAATAAATAAAAGTAAATAAAATAGGGACCAGAGTGGTGGTGCAAGTGGTAGGGCGTTTGCCTTGCATGTGCTATCCTAGCACAGACCATAGTTTGATCCCTCTGGCATTCCATATGGCCCCCCAAGCCAGGAGCGATTTCTGAGCAGATAGCCAGGAATAACCCCTGAGTATCATCAGGTGTGGCCCCAAAATCAAAGCAATAAATTAATTTAAATAAATTAAAAAATTATAACCAATTTTAATAAAAGATAATATAATCAGAACCCAATCACCAGAATCAAATGGCTGAATATCCCAGTTAAACACAAAATACTAAGTTCTTTCAGGAGACAAACTAGGTTGAAATTCATCAGCTAAAAGAGCTATTTACCTCTGGGATCTAGTTAAGATGAGACAGGATTTTGATATGATAAGACTGTAAGAGCTGTGCCATGTTAAATTTTATTTCCTTGTAGCTATTAATGGTTTGTGGGCACTCAGCAACATCCAGAAACTGTCATGCCCTGTAATAATGTATGGTTCACTCCTTCATGTCAACCCTGTTTGTAGGGCTTTTATCATTCCCACTGGCCCAGCAAGACTGCCATTTTTCAGACACCTACCTAAAATGTACAGTGAGTTTAGATACTAACCTTTTCTTTCCTACTGGGGAAATAAAACAGAGATCTAAAGTAGCTGATTCAATCTATGGTGCAATGTATGTAGCCTTCAGGGACTTTGCAGAATTCACTTTTTCAGAAATGGGGAATTGTAGAAGTTATCAACAGCAAGGTTGGAGCTATCTATATGTATATGTCTTCAACTATGTCAAGGACAGCAAAAGAGTCCCCAGCCTCTGGGGCTTCCATTCAAATAAATATATGGTCCAGTAGACAGCAAATCAGCTAGGAAAAAAAAAGTGGCAGGAAAATACAGAGCAGGTAGCAGGGTCTGGTTTGAAAAAGTGTAGCCCTAAAAAGAAAATACAACTTTGCCTCCTCCTTCAGATCACAACTTTCTCTCTTTATGATAAAACAGTTGTAAACAAGCAGCAGCATAAGTATTCCAGCCAGAGTCTAGCCATTAAGTCTAATCAGGACCAGGAGAGACATCAGGATAAGCCAGAGGAGAAGAGTCTCTAGTAATAAAAAGTGAAATTGCCCCAAGATGATGTAAGAGAATACACCCAGGAATCGGGGTATAGTTTGAAGCAGTGACACAAAGCACTAAATGTCCTTGATGATTTATAGTCTATTTTTAAAAATTGAATAAAACTGCAAATGTTACATTTTTTTTAATTTTTTTTATTTTTAATTATGAAAACAAAGATGCAAAGAAAAAGGACAAGGATGGAAGCATTGTAAGAAGCTATCTACAGCCTTCCCAATGGAGCAATTTTGCAGTACACCCCCATATTTAAAGTAGTCAAGATGGCTACTCTGTTAATCCAAAAAGTAGGAAACAGCTAAGTGTCCTCTCAAATAAGAGGTTTAGAGTAGAATTATGGAAGATGTTCAGGGAGTTCAAAAAAAGCATCAATAAACTTGACTGGAGAACTATTAAGCATCAAGAGGAACTGACGACTGAAATTAGAAATTTTCACACTAAAATAACATCTTCTGGTGCCGCCCCGGGAAACCTCACAGACGCCTCATTTCTAATCTTTTACTGCCTCAGTCCCAACCCTTATTTCCCCCCATTTACCCATGTAAGTGCAGCTTATGATATGAAGTTCACCACATAGAGTGATGAGTGTAGTTAGAGAAATAACTACACTGAAAACTATCATAACAATATGAATGAATGAGTGAAATAGAAAGCCTATCTCGAGTACAGGTGTGGGTGGGGTGGGGAGGAAGGAGATCTGGGAAATTGGTGGTGGGAATCTTTCACTGGTGAAGGGGGGTGTTCTATACATGACTGTAATCATACGACAATTATATTTGTAATCACGGTGTTTAAATAAAGATAATTTAAAAAAAGTTACAGTGGAAGGACAATCACCCATAAACAAAATTCTCAGAAGTCCCCTTGCTGATATCTTAACTTTGAAATTTCAGCTAAAGAAATGTTACCTTTTTTACTTTTATATAAAAGCATTTATTTATTTATTTATTTATTTATTTATTTATTTTTGGTTTTTGGGTCACACCCGGCAGTGCTCAGGGGCTACTCCTGGTTCTATGCTCAGAAATCATCCCTGGCAGGCTCTGGGGACCATATGGGATGCCGGGATTTGAACCACCATCCTTCTGCATGCAGGGCAAACGCCCTACCGCTGTACTATCTTTCTGGCCCCTAAAATATTTTTTTAACTTTATTGATTGATTGACTGGTTTTGGGGCCACACCCAGACACTCAGGGGTTACTCCTGGCTCTGCACTCAGAAACTACCCTTGGCAAGCTGGGGGGACCATATGGGATGCTGGAAATCTAAGCAGGTCATTCCCTGATCGGCCGCATGCAAGGCAAATGCCCTACCATTATGCTATCTCTCTGGCCCCCATAAAATTATTTAAATGGAAGTTTTAAATTCTATATTTTTTAGTAAAATCATTTCACGGTAAATGATTTATATTTTTTGTTTGCAATTCCCACACTCCTTGGAACACAGTTTCTCTATCCTGTATACTCCGGGTTTTGTTTTGTTTTGTTTTTGTTTTTGTTTTTGTTTTTTGAGAGGTAGGAACACCAAGAAGGGCTAGAGGTAGGAATACCAAGAAGGGATAGGTCATCTAGTAAGGAACTTCCATAACAATTTATAGGAAAAGCGAATGGAGAGCAAGACAGAGCAATGAATGCTCCATTGTAAGGACAAAATTTAAAGAGAAGGACTTTAGTCTTTGAAAATTCTGGAAAGAAGAGGACTGGTAAAATGAGTAAAACATGTTAAGAATGGGACATCAAGGTAAGAGCAGCTTCCAGAACAGGGGAACCACAAGGGAAGTCTGTACTATTTTATTATTATAATTCCACAACGAATCACACTTCCTGTGTGGGCACATCCTAGTTTCACTTCTTTGAAATCTGAGCTACCTGTTTGATTTATTTTTGGATTTTTTTTTTCTGCAGACGCCTTACCTCTAGCACCACCTCTCCGGCCCCTGAGCTACCTGTTTGTGCTCAGGGGTCTAAGTCTTCAGAAGGTCTACTGCTTCTTGGCCTTCTGAAGGAAGCTTGCCATAAATAAGAAACTTGACCATTCTGGACCAAATGACTGTGAGCCCAACCTGACCATAAAGAGAAGACCCAAGAATCCTGGCAACTGAGACAACCAGACACATTGCTGAGTACCTTGAAGTCAGACTGCCCACAAATTTCTGAGATACCACCTCATTAATAGCATCACCTTCACTGCTGAGTCATAATCAAATTAGATACTCATAAGCAGAGTTCCTGGATCTGCATGTAAAAAGTTTGAAAGCTGCCGAGAGAAAAGTGAAATAAATTGAAAAAAATCATTTTTATTATTAAATCGCCGTGAGATACAGAGCTAAAAAGTTGATATTTGACCATAGTCCTACAATGTCCCTACACTCAGTCACCGTGTTTTCCACCACCAATTGCCTTATTTACACTCCATCCCTATCCCCAGCCTGTCTCTATGGCAGTAACTTTCTTTTCTTCTGTCTGTCTGTCTCTAATTTTGGGTACCATTTACAATTACTTCAGTAATTTTATTCCTGAAAAAATAATATGCATATCACTTTACTTCCTTTCAGTTTCCAGTTCTTGTCCAGAATGATTATTTTTTATTAGTATTGTCATAGTGATACTGTCTCTCTCTTAACTGCACTTTCCCCCATCATTTCTATCGTCTTTAGGCATTATTCTTATACTATGGGTTATTTTGACAGTTTTATATTCTGCAGATGAGTGTGATTATTCTATGTATGTCCCTTTCCCTCCGATTCATTTCACTTAGCATAATACTCTCCATGTCTATCCATATATAAGCAAATTTCATGGCTTCATTTCTACTAACAACTGAATAGTATTCCATTATATAGATAAGCCATAGTTTCTTTTCATTTCTTTTCATTTTCTTTCTTTTCTTTGGGGGCGGGGGTTTGGGCCACACTTAGTGACACTCAGGGGTTACTCCTGGCTATGCATTCAGAAATTGCCCCTGGCTTGGGGGACCATCCCCCTGCTCCGGCCCCTAGATAAATCATAGTTTCTTAATCTACTCATCTGTCCTCAGGCATTTGGATTGTTTCCAGATTCTGGGTATTGTGAATAGTGCCTCAATGAATAGGAGTAAAGAGGGATTTATCTATCCCTAGGAGCATTATTTCTGGGTCTAATGGAAGCTCCATTTCTAGTGTTTTTGAGGAATGTCCATAGTGTTTCTCAAAAAGGCTAGACTAGCTAGCATTACCACCAGCAATAAATGAGAGTCCCTTTCTCCTTGTACTGGTTGTTCTTGTTCTTCTTGACTTTTTCCAGTTTTTATGGTGTGTGTTGATTGCATTGTAGTTTTGATTTAAATCTCCTTAATGATTAATGGTATGGAGCATTTATCATGTTTCTTTTGGCCATTGATATTCCTTTTTTGAGGAAATTTCTATTAATCTCTTGTCCACATTTTTTGATGGGGTTGGGTGTTTTTTTTCTTGTTAAGCTTTACTAATATATATATATATTGGGTATAGGTGAATAATCTCTCCCATTCTGTGGGCAGCCTTTGTATTCTTTGTTT
This sequence comes from Suncus etruscus, assembly GCF_024139225.1. Classification (NCBI taxonomy): domain Eukaryota; kingdom Metazoa; phylum Chordata; class Mammalia; order Eulipotyphla; family Soricidae; genus Suncus; species Suncus etruscus. Next base: position 60,432,982 of record NC_064863.1, on the reverse strand, counting down.
GTTTGTTTGTTTGTTTTGGGTCACACTCGGGCAGTGCTCAGTGGTTACTCCTGGCTCACATTCAGAAATCACTCCTGGCAGGCTCGGGGGACCATATGAGATGCAGGGCATTAGGAAGAAGTAGTAGGGGTGGGGTCCATCACAGTTTTGTGAGAGTCACCTACAGAAACTCAGAGTAAATATCCAATAAACTATTTGATATAGAAGAGGAAAAAATCATATTTAAATATCATAGCAAGAACATCAAATTCTTAACAAAGTAAGCTCTCGGGGAAAACTAGTTAACTAAAATCCACTGAATATTATCAGAACCCAAGGAGTTTGAAATAAATACTCACTTCAGTCCCTTCAAGACTCTGTGGCCTAAGTAAGAAGAGATTGGGGGTGGACTGGGAAGTTCAGTTAAATAAAGAGAGGATCACTGAAAGACAGACTGATAATAATAAACATATAGAATATTTTCTCCTCACACCTCAGCACTTCCTTACTATTCATAGCACTTGCTGTTCCTAGCAGTCCCTTTTGTCTAGTATAGTGGTTGGCAAGCCGAGGCTCGCGAGCCACATGCGGCTCTTTCCACTTTTTAATGCAACTTTTCGGTGTTGTGGGTAGCCACTCCAAGAATCAGGATTCTGCTCCTAGCCTCTGTCAGTGCATGCCCTGTGTGGCTCTCAAAATAAATTTCAATCGTGGTTTTGGCGAAATTTGGCTCAGTTAAAAAAAAAAAAAAAGATTGCCCACCACTGGTCTAGTACATCATACTAGTTATCAAGAAAAATGTACAAGACAAAAAATTCCAATTCAAAGGCAGATCAATATTTAGAACTCAACTTGGCATAGTTAAAATAAATAGCCAGGAAATAAAAACAACTGTTATTAATATTCTAAGGTTTATTAGCAGGTACTTACTCAAAGCTTTATCCTCAGATCTGTATATTACTCTATGGGTTAGAACTCTCATAAGCTCTTCTAGATAAATGGCCTCATTTTTATTTTCACAACCTTCTGTGGTACTTCTCATTAGCTTTGTTTTATAAATAAAAAGACACAGTTTGAGACCAAGTTTCTTCAGATTAAAAAATAATAATTTAATTAAAAAGTAAAATTAGGGCCCGGAGAGATAGCACAGCGGTGGCGTTTGCCTTGCAAGCAGCCGATCCAGGACCAAAGGTGATTGGTTCAAATCCCGGTGTCCCATATGGTCCCCCCCCCCCCCCCCCCCCCCCCCCTGCCTGCCAGGAGCTATTTCTGAGCAGACAGCCAGGAGTAACCCCTGAGCATTGCCGGGTGTGGCCCAAAAACAAAAAACAAAACACACACACACACAAAGTAAAATTAATGCAGGCTTCCTTACCTATATCATTCTCATTTACATTAAAAATATGTTATGGGTTCTAATGGTAGGCAGGATGCAATTACAGATGGGCAATTAAGTAGAAAACTAGAAAGTCTAAGAATTAGCACCCTCCAGGCCAGAGAGATAGCATGGCAGTGCTTCCCTTGCAAGCAGCCGACCCAGGACCTAAGGTGATTGATTCGAGAATTCCGGTGTCCCATATGGTCCCCCGTGCCTGCCAGGAGCTATTTCTGAGCAGATAGCTAGGAGTAACCCCGGAGCTCCGCCGGGTGTAGCCCAAAAACAAAAAAAAAAAAAAAAAAAAAAAGAATTAGCACCCTTCCTGAAAACACTGAAAAAGATATTTAAAACATCTTTGATATGCTTACAGTATGAATTTGGCTGTAGTATCTCTGAGGGATATATCAACATATATATCAACCTAATTCCTGAACCCTTAAAAGCAAAGTGAACAAAGACTGAAGAATGGTCAATAAAGAGTACATTATTAAAATCCTAGCTTCTAAACTGTAGGTTGTGATCACATGTGGTGAATGTGGATTAATTAAACGCAGTAGTGACAGAACATGTTGGCCACAATAAAAAGGTTTCTGAATACACACTACCAAAGGATTCAAAATCTAATGCACAGGGAATTCAGAATTTTTTCTGGCAGCAATTACCTATGATATTTTTCTCAAATGAAAAGGGACCATGAGTGGAAAAAGACTTAGAAGTCCTGTTTTAAACTACTGAGTTCAGGTGAAACATATAACTGAAACCCAGAGCCTTATAGAACCACTTGGAAAATAGAGTTTAAGTGAAACCTCAAGAAGATATCCTGGGGGCTGGCGAGGTGGCGCTAGAGGTAAGGTGTCTGCCTTGCAAGCGGTAGTCAAGGAAAAACTGCGGTTCAATCCTCCGGAGTCCCAAATGGTCCCCCCAAGCCAGGGGCAATTTCTGAGCTCTTAGCTAGGAGTAACCCCTGAGCATCAAACGGGTGTGGCCCGAAAAACCAAAAAAAAAAAAAAAAAAAAGGATATCTTGGTACTGTTATTTGAAAAGCTCCTAAAATTCTCTCTTGAGATATTCAGGAATTTGAAATTAAAATTACCTCTAGAGCTTTCACTCCTTTATAAATTGAAATTACTTACAGAACAAAATTCCCACAAATCTCACTCTAGCAAATACGAAAATTCACCTAATGCACTTACATGAACATTTACTGATAAACAATGAAAACTTGTAACTTTGTCTATTGCTATGGCATTAGAAATACTTATGGCATAATTACTTATAATACTTATGGTATTAGAAGCACTTAGTGCTAGCTAAGTGCCTACCTACCACATTCTCTACAAGTTCATATTCAATCGGGGTACTCTTGACCCTTATTCCTATCTTTCTTATGCAATGCACAGTAATACATCTATGAAGGTACTTAATACTCCACAGAGAACAATAATAGTAAAGACCATGCTTACTGGATTATTTGGGGTCAGGCTTTGGTATTTGTGGAGCAACATCCAAAAATGGAAATATTACTAAGAAATCCCATTTAAACAAACAGCTAGTAAAAACTACCTGATATGAAAATGAAAACCATTTCTTTTCTTTCTACAATGCAAAATAGTTATGAAAGAAATAATAATTAAGGTCCTAAAATGGAATGCACAACTTTGTATGAAATACATAATCTTTCCACTCCTCTGCATCCTGGAGAACCAAATCCATCCCACCCTTGTTATACAAACAGGCTACTTAGAGGAAAACCTTAGTTCTTATCAGAGAAGTAGCATCTGACCAGATGAAACTGACATCACAGTTAAAAAGTTAAAAGTTAGGAGCACAGAAATGCCACTTCTATTTCCATGGAAATAGACAAACTTTGGACAAATTCAAAGAGCATGCTTAAAAATAATTTTGCAGCTTCCTTTGAACCAAGACACACCATCAGCTGATATACATTTTAGAGCCTCCGACGACATGTGTCTGGAGAAGGGGCGGATTAATAATAGCTTACATTTCTTTAGTGCTTTTCATCCCAAAGGATTCCAAACAAGAGAAACATGCTGAATCTTTTCTCCTTGTTTAAAGGAAAAAATCCTAGTGAATTTCAAAGCAATCCTAAACACTAGAACTAATTACAAAGAAATTCACTTTTTTTTAGTGTCAGGACATAATTATTCTTTTTTTTTTTTTTTAACTTAAATAGTATCCACATTACTCCTGAGAGCTCACAAAGAAATGCCGCCATCACCATCTCGGAAGGCTATCATCTCTTTCCAACAAAGACAACAGTTGCTGTGCCAGGAGATTTAGAGACATTATGGGTGAAGAGATAAAAATAATAATAATAATTAACAATTGCACAGGAAGCTCCATCTGGAGTGTCTGATAACACAGTAGGAGATGGATACAGATGGGAAAAGGTGGGTGGCACAGGGTAGAACTTGTCCTGATCTCCTGGGTTTGGGACCCCAAACATACTCAGATTATTGTGGGTCTGGTTCAATCTATGTCCTATGATTGAAATGAAACTAGCTAGTCCAATGTCAAACTATTTTACCAGTGTTGAGAAAGTCAGGGCTCTAGAATACAGTATTATTTTGTCAGATAACGTAACAAGGTAAATTACACATTTACCAGTGTCTGATAACCCTACAAGAGTACAATTTTGCACTCTCTAAAATATAAATCCTTAGCTTGAATCTAAGCAATTTTGCATATTCTTCCACATATTTCCAGGCACAATGCTACTTACGCTGAGCATTTTACTCTGATTGATAGCTAATTAGAACCTAGAGGTGTCGGCTGATGTCAAGATGAAAAGACATCATATAGCTAACTACAGCATAGACAATGGCTTTATAATCATCTGTTTAAGTCCTGCCATTCCTAACTATCTGTCTCAGACTTCTAAGATGAGTAGTTACTTAATCCTCAAGGACTGCTGAGCAAGGAGGACCTCTGCTGTTAAAAAAGAACCAACATTTTCAGCAAGACCTGGAAAGTGCACTTTCAAAAAGGCCAAACAAAGAGAAGGAAATTCACAGAGGAGGACTTCTTTTCTATCATTTTGCTTTCTTGCTACAGAGATTCCAAACTGGAGTGCTGAGGGCAGATACTTTCTTATCTGCTATTGTTAGTGGATGTAACTTGATGAAGAATAAAATAGAAACGTACATTATTAATAGCATAAAAGTATACTGTTTGAAAAAAGTCTGATCATCATATTATGACTCTAAATAAAGCTATTCTTTTCCTGTCATAATTTGAGATTTCAGTGTCTACCACTTACTTGATACTTTAATTAAGAACTACATTCTCAGAACAGAAGAGATTTTTAAAGCAAACTTTCTCCCACTTGAATGGAAAAGGCTATCATTATAATGCCTTTATATACACCCACCCAGACAGTTTTCTGCACTCAAAAAGTCTTGGAAAGTTTTGCTGGTATATGCTGGTCCATTATCCATCTTGATTGTATTAAGAATTCCCATAACTGGGGCTGGAGAGAAAGCATGGAGGTAAGGCATTTGCCTTGCATGCAGAAGGATGGTGGTTCAAGTCCCGGCATCCCACATGGTCCCCTGAGCCTGCCAGGAGAGATTTCTGAGCACAGAATCAGGAGTAACCCCTGAGCGCTGCCGGATGTGACCACCCCCCCCCCAAAAAAAAGAATTCCCATAACTGAAAAGAATCTTGCAATAAAAAGGAAGTAAACTGCTTTAGCTATCTCTGATGACATAGGGCCTGCCCATATGAATTTTGAAAAGGTATTGATGACCATATGCAACTATGGTTTGGGAAAAACTAACATAGGACACATCCATTTGCCATAGTTCATTTGTTCTGAGACCAAGAGGGTAGCTCCTGCCATGTGACTTTCACAATGCAGAGAAGTGCAGACCACACAGCTCCAAATAATATGCCTGGTTTGTCTAGTGGAATTCATTATTATACATGAAGGCGATAGGTATTTGTATGTAGAGCACTATATTCTTCCACTGCTGATGTAAATACTGGCATTGCCAGGTGATCAGCTAATTCTTTTCCTAGAATAATTTGACCAGGGAGAACAGAATGGGATCTTACATGCATGATATAAACAAGTTCTGGGTGCTTTTGTAACATGTCTTGTAGTTGTGAAGGGAAAAGTTGTACCATAGGGTTGTGAGCATTTATAGATGTGGTAATAATCCCCAGAAAGAGGCCAACTATGTCACTCACAATATTACAGGGACATGACACATGTGATAATAGGTATATTAAGGCAGCAAGTTCTACTTGTGCAGAGCTTTAATTAGTGCGCACTGTTATGGTCAGGAATGGACCAACAATTTCACCTTTTCCTAATATAAATATAAATATAAAACACAGGTATGTCTGGAATAGGAGAGGTACAAATGATTGAAGAAATTATAAAAGATGTTCTTCTAAAAATGTTCCAATTTTTTCCTGATAGATAGGGTGACGAAAGTTCCCCTGAGAAGTCATTCAAAGCTCTTTGCAGAATTTAACATAAACATTAGGAAATCTTTCACAGTAAGGACGTAGAATTAAATCAATAAACTACTGACACATAACTGGTCAGTTAGTCATTCCGTGAGGTAAAACAGTTCATTAAAATCTGCACATAGATACTTTATTATTTAAAGAAGGAATGGATAATGCAAATCATTTATCTGGGTGAATGAAGATATTATAGAAACAGTCTTTGATGTCAATCACTACCAAATGCCAATTTCTAGGAATTATTGCAGGAGAAGGAAGGCCAGGTTGAAGGGTTCCATCAGAATCATTGTGTCATTAACAATACACAAATCAACAGTTGCCATTTGCCTTATTTTTTCAATAGAACAAAAAACAGGAGAATTTCATTCAGAAACTGATGTTTTTATGTGTCCCAATTTTAATTGCTCCTCTACTTAATTTGTAAGCACTCAGTTTTATTTTATTAAGGGGCTGCTGACTTGTCCACAGGGTGGTTAGCTATTCAAAAATGTGGAGTGGTGGATGATACTGTTAACTCAATGAATTTGATTAGAAAATGTGAGAACTCTGGGTTATAAGCTAGGGGAATGGCAGGTTGATTTATAGGAGGAGAAATGGTAAACAAAGTATGCATTGATCTTGTAAATTTGTTCCCATAGATTCAGGGAAACAGGAGCAACATAAGGCTGGATGTGGCTATATTTCCTTTGATGGTAATGGCTTTTAGTCTCCTAGCACTCTGTCGAATGAAGGAAGAAGGTACATTGCCTTTCCTTGCAAAACATAAGAATGTCATGTAGAGCTCAATTATGAGGCCAGGATAGGGTGGATGTGTTGGAAAAGATCTGTCCCTGTATCAATCAAATCCATGAATTGCTTGCCATCAATTTCTAGGGGAATTACTGGGCAAATGTTTTTTGTGCAGGCTGTATATAAATGCCATTAGAGGGTCTGTAAAAGCTCCTAAGGGAATGCCAAATCCTCTAATCATTGAGCAATTGGAGTGGCCCAGCATTACAAATGAGAGAAATAGGAATTGTGCTAGTCTCTCATCCTTTTTAAAAATCCACATTGTAGGCACGTTATTAAGATTATTAGTTTTCCCTCATAATCCAGATCTATAATTCCCACATAAACATTAATGTTCTTTATTGTTAGGCTGCTCCTACCCAACAGCACAACTACTGTGCCTGGTGGTATTTGTCCCTTTATGCCTGAGCATAGTTTGTATGGGCACTGTGTTGGAGTCAGTGTTATATCAATCAGGGAAGGAATGCCCAGGTGGCACTTCCAGTGGTGGCAAGCTGCAGCAAGTTTACCAGTTGAAGGACTGCCTGACTTGTTGCCCCAGATTTTGCCCAGTTTGCCAGCATTTTCTGAAAATTAGTAAGGCAATCTCTTGCCCAATGATTACCTCCATTACATTGTAGGCATGATTCAGGTGGCCATCTCCAGAGGGTTGGATTAGGGAGAGTCCTGCGTTCCCTTCTGTAGTGACCAAACTTGCCACAATTAAATTATCTACCCCAGATTTGGGAGGCCTGGGCAGGACTGTCATCTGTTTATATATGCAGATCGCAATCTCTTGTCCAGTGATTATCTCTACCACATTTAGGGCAAGGTCCAAGTTGTAGCCTCGAAAATACATGGTTGGGTGGGGCTCTAAATTCTCTCTGTTGGTATTTGGTCTCCTAGTTTGTTTCTGGATTGAATAATCCTTAAGGGCATTTACTTACACCTGGTGGGAAATGGAACCAACATCCCAGTACTCCATGAAGTATTCCATTACATCTTTTCTCTCCCTTATTGGTCTTAGTATATGGCCTGACAATTCTCAGCATTCTCAAATGTGAGCTGCTTTATTAACTAGTCCTGGACTTCTTTTCTCTTCACTTATCTCTGTACTGCCTCAGACATCTTGCCGATCAATTGGGCAAATGACTCAGATGCACTCAGGAAGACCTTAGTAAAACTACCTTTAAACTCAGTGTCCACATCTATTTTTTCACACTCAGATAGGACAATACTGGGCCCGGAGAGAAAGCACAGCAGCGTTTGCCTTGCAAGCAGCCGATCCAGGACCAAAGGTGGTTGGTTCGAATCCCGGTGTCCCATATGGTTCCCCCGTGCCTGCCAGGAGCTATTTCTGAGCAGACAGCCAGGAGTAACCCCTGAGCATGCCGGGTGTGGCCCAAAAACCAAAAAACAAACAAACAAAAAAAAAGATAGGACAATACTCCTAATACAATTTAGGATTGTGCGGGGTATGGAAGACCAATTTTTTATTTTTGGTATCCTTTTTGCCTAACAACAAATCAAGGATGGTTTTGATTCCAGGTAGCCTCTGCCAGATTTTCCCAAGTTGAAGAATTTAGATTTTGCCTCATCACTTAGCCACATTTGCCACTGCAGGTATTGGGATGGGCTCAGGCAAACTTTGGCCATGGTCTGAAAGTCATATGGGGTCCAAAGTGCATTTTTGCTCCAGTCTGACATTCAGAGAAATATAAGAATTTGGCCCATATGCCATGCAGGCTTTTTTAAAACTACTGAGGGAGTTGGGGATTGAGAGATAGCATAGTGGTAGGGCATTTGCCTTGCATGCAGCGGGTCCAGGACAGGCGGAGGTTCGATTATTGGCATTCCATATGGTCCCCCAAGCCTGCCAGAAGTGATTTCTGAGCGCAGAGCCAGGAGTACCCCCTAATCGCCAATTAAATTAAATTAAACTAGTCGGGGAGTTTATTTTTAATCTTTGATATGTAGGCAGTTCATGGGGTCTATTTCTGTTGGCCTCTAGTTTTGATTTTTTTTTTTTTTTGGTTTTTGGGCCACGCCCGGCGTTGATCAGGGGTGACTCCTGGCTGTCTGCTCAGAAATAGCTCCTGGCAGGCACGGGGGACCATATGGGACACCGGGACAACCACTGTGCTATCTCTCCGGGCCCTAGTTTTGATCTTAATGGAACAGATTTGTTCATTCTGATTCTAACTCTAAGCAGGTACTCATAGATTCATCATCTATGGTACTATGGATCATCTCAGGTCTAGGCAATGCGGGTTTTTTGGATATCTTAATTTATGGTAATTATTGTGTCTGGACTTGTTTTATTCATGGATTAAGCCCAGGTCTCTATTGAAAACATTCCTCTCCTTTGTTCTCCTGTTAGTTCAGCAAAATTCTCCTTTGTTTCTTTCTTTACCTGATTAGATTTTATGGTTACAGGAGGAGGTATTTTTGTTCTGGGTTTTGGAATAGTTTTTGTAAGAGTGGTAGTGGCTATTATATTTTCTTTGGTTTTCTTAACCAGTGGAATAGGCTTGAGAGGGGCCAAAGGGGTGATGCTTCTCAGTAAATCAGTTATCATTTTGTTATATTTCTTCAACATAAACTGGAGATAAATATTCCAAATTACATTATTATTATTACTGAATGTATTGCTTTCAAATCTATATCATTTAAAATTCAGGAATTCAAAATGATTTAACATTAACAGTGGAATCAGGACTTTATCATAAGACGAGATCATTGTCTGAACCCACTGGAAAATGATGTATAATAGCCAGACCAACATACCTGTTCCAATTCCAAATTATTCAGTTCATCAACTGTCCTAACTGTTCATTTGTCAGAGCCGAGCTGTCTGAGATGAGTTCATGCTCCTGGTGTCCACAGGGGCATTGCAGGGAAGACTCTGACAAATATCTCAGTCCTTTTTATTAGAGAAGCCCAGGGACCTATGACAAACCCCTAGCCAGGAGAGAGAGAAAGAGGGAGAAAGATATGGGTCTGGGATCAAGGTAAGGTCAGATAGAGGGCCAGGTAAAAGGAACAGGTATATGATGTAAAGCAAAAGAATAAAGCAGAATACAGATACTGGGCTATTGACTCTTCTCAGAAAAAGGGAACCACACCTTAGGGGATTTGGCTCCTTCCTTTACTTGACTTCTAAAACAATAGAGCCCAGCTCAGCAAAGACCATGTTCCTAGAATTTTTCTACTTTTTAATATCCCTGAATTTGCATTTGAAATAAGCTTGCAAAGACTGCCTTGAGTTATATACTTTCCCTTTTGTAACTCAGAATTCTTATGGTTCACAGCCATAGCTCAAGTATTGTTTACTGTTAAAGTTTGCTTTGTGATTGTAAACATTCTTCTCTATCCCTATGACTCGTTTTCCCCTTATAAAGCCCCCTGCTTAAAGATTAAACTTGAAGCACTCCTACCAAATGATGTGTTAACCCCACATACTCTGTGTGTGGTTTCATTATTTCATATATCATATTCAGTTGCTTATGTTACCCGTTTTCCTCTTGTGAAGGATTTATTCCCCACTAGAGATACTGAGATGCGAGACACCTGCAGCAGTAGCCAAAGGTCTCTTCATATCAGGGAGAAAAGCCATAGCCCAGGAGGTAGAAACAGTTCAATTGCTGCTTCACCTGTCCCATCTAACTGATAACACCTAAGTCTTTTGGGAGTGTGGGGGGCATTATAGACTCAGCCAGCCAATCACAATTAGGGTCTTACTTAAAAGGATGGACACTTTTATGACTGTCTGGTGCTGGAGTGTAGGACTAGACACTCAGACAGTTTTCTGTACTCCAAAGATATTTCCCTTCATTTGATTGATAATTTCCCCCCAAAGGTATTGATTCCACAAATTTCCATAGAGAAACTACTATCTACAAAGATGGTTCATACCATCTTTGGACACAAAATAGAAAAGATGTTTTGCTTTTGAGAATGGCAAATAAAGTATTATGAATTCAAACAAAGAATATTATAAAAGAGATATCTTAAAGTGAGTTGAGTGGTTAGGATCATTTAGTGCTAAGATCATATTACAAACGAATATTATTGGGGGCTGAGAGCTTGCTCAGTAGCCAAAGTGCCTGTCTTATAAATATGAAGCTATGAGTTGGATCATCTACTTGCAATCCCAGAGAGAGACATCTCTAATTTCAACCAAACTGTTGCAAGATGTATCCTAGCACCACAATTAAAGGATGTGACCCCAGGCAAGCAAGCAATTTAAAGCATTAGTGGGCAATGAGGCCAGAAGTGTGAAGCAAGATAGTAGTGGTTTATTATTATTATTACTTATTATTATTATTGAAACATTTAAAAAGGTGTGAGGGGAGAGAAATAGAAATAGAGAAGTATGGGGCCAGAGAGATAGCATGGAGGTAGGGCGTTTGCCTTTCATGCAGGAGGTCATCAGTTCGAATTCTGGCGTCCCATATGGTCCCTATGCCTGCCAGGAGCAATTTCTGAGCCTGGAGCCAGGAGTTTCCCCTGAGCACTGCCGGGTGTGACCCAAAAACCACAAAAAAAAAAAAAAAAGAAAGAAAGAAAGAAATAGAGAAGTATGTGTTCAAGAAAGAACACTAACTTTTCCAGACATATTCAAGATATTTCAAGACATATTCAACATTTCATATTATTTGAAAAGCAAGCTGGAAGTCAGAAGTGTAACTCTTAGTGAGCAAGGGACTCTTTAAAAAAAACGATTCTTAAAGATGGGTGAGCTGTTGGGTAGCAGTGATTGTGCAGAAGATAGGGCATTTATATTGCATGTACCCTCCCAGCTTTATCCCCAGCATTCCATATGTTTCCCAGAGCACCTCCAGGAGTGATTCCTGAGTTCAGAACCAGGAGTAACTCCTGAGCATTGTAAAGTGTGGTTAAAAAAACAAACAAAAACAAAAAAGGTTAACTTTTTGTTACCCAATAAAAAGTGGCATTCTAAGTTAAGAATTGATATCGGGAGCCAGTGAGTGAGTAAGAAATGGCTGCATGTGGGGGTTTCCAGGCAGAGTGCTGATTGCTCTACCTGCAGAGTCTCCACCTGGCTGTGCTTCTTCTGAGGAAACTGAGGACCTGAAGGGAGCCCTGTACTACTCTTCTCTGTCTTTCCTGAACTCTGGAAGCTCTCCTCAGAGCCCTGGGAAGCGAACTCCAAAAAAACTGAAGCTACCCAGCAAGTGAGTGAGTAAGAAATGGCTGCATGTGGGGGTTTCCAGGCAGAGTGCTGATTGCTCTACCTGCAGAGTCTCCACCCGGCTGTGCTTCTTCTGAGGAAACTGAGGACCTAAAGGGAGCCCTGTGCTACTCTTCTCTGTCTTTCCTGAACTCTGGAAGCTCTCCTCAGAGCCCTGGGAAGCGAACTCCAAAAAAACTGAAGCTACCCAGCAAGTGAGTGAGTAAGAAATGACTAGATGTGGGGGTTTCCAGGCAGAGTGCTGATTGCTCTACCTGCAGAGTCTCCACCCAGCTGTGCTCCTTCTGAGGAAACTGAGGACCTGAAGGGAGCCCTGTCCTACTCTTCTCTGTCTTTCCTGAACTCTGGAAGCTCACCTCAGAGCCCTGGGAAGCAAACCCCCCAAAAACTGAAGCTACCCAGCAACTCTCCTCAGAGTCTTGGGAAGCGACACCAAAAATACAGCATTCTGAAGCTGCCAAGCAAGCGAGTGAAAACTACGCCTGTCCAGTGGGGCCCGACTGTGAAAAACTGTGAGTGCTGCCTGTGTGTGTCTCTCTACTATCCTGCTGCATGAACCTCCTGAGAGTGGGCTGAAAAGAGGTTCCAGAAGGCACTTAGCTCCACTTTGCTACGCAGCCGTGCGCTCTTTCTAAAAAAATAACACCATCACAAGAAGAAAAAAAACACACTAAGAACTGTGTTGGATCACAGAAGAAAGAACTTCTCTCCAGACTGTCTTCTCTGCTGCGTGCTCAGGCCTAAGATTTGATCTTGTGTGAGGCTTCATCCACGGAGGACTCCCCTACCTTGGAGGCAAGCAGGCCCATCCAGAAAGGGCGGAGCCAGAGAAGTGTGCTGCCTGCATCATATAACCAATGAATACCACCACAACACGTAGAAAAACCCACAATACAAGTGTGACAATGGGGAAACAACGCAGGCCAGCATCAGACATAGAGAATGAAGATGACAATTCTGATGACCAGTTAATGACCAACCAACTAATCAACCTCTCAGATAAGGACTTTAGAGTAGCAATATGGAAGATGCTCAAAGACCTTCAAAAAACCATGGATAGAGTGGAACAGAACACTAATAATAATCAAGAAACTATGAAGACAGAAATCACAAAACTCCAAACTGAAATAACATGTCAACTAACAGGCCTGAAAAAATCAGTAAACGAAGTGAATGACAAAATGGACAAGCTCTGGGACAGGGTATCAGAAGCTGAGAATAGACTTGGTGCTGTGGAAGATGAGATACATAACAATTCCATACAGCAGGAGAGATTGGAAAAAAAACTTAAAGCAAATGAACAGACAATGGAAAAATTAGTCAAAGAATGGGAACAGATGAAAATAGAAGTCTATGATAAGATCAACAGAAACAACTTAAGAATCATTGGAGTCCCAGAGACCCAGGAAGAAAATTTCCAGAAAGAATCAACGGTCAAGAACATCATTAAAGAGAAACTTCCAGAGCTAAAGAATATATGTGATCAAATCCTGCATGCTCGAAGAGTACCAACCAAAAGAGACCCCAGAAAAACCACCCCAAGACACATCCTAGTCACAATGACAAATCCCACAGATAGAGACAGAATTCTGAAAACAGCAAGATCAAAAGGGGAAATTACATTCAAGCAAGCATCCTTGAGATTTACAGCAGACCTGTCACCAGAAACACTCAATGCCAGAAAGCAGTGGTGGGATATTGTGACAAGACTGAATGAAATGAATGCTTCACCTAGAATACTGTACCCAGCAAAACTCACTTTCCGGTTTGACGGAAGAATACATGGTTTCACAGACAAAAAACAGCTCAGAAACTTTATAGACTCAAAACCAGTCTTAAGAGAAAAACTGAAAGACCTAATTTAAAACAAGACTAACCAAAAGACACACCAAATTTCGATATAAAGATGGCATTAAATCCCAGGACAATTCTTTCTCTCAACGTCAATGGACTAAATGCACCAGTTAAGAGACACAGAGTGGCTAAATGGATCAAAAAACTCAATCCAACCTTCTGCTGCCTACAAGAAACGCACCTGAATAGTCAGAACAAACATAGACTCAAAATAAAAGGCTGGAGAAAAATTATCCAAGCAAACAACACCCATAAAAAAGCTGGAGTGGCCATACTAATATCAGATAATGCAAACTTTATACTCAGGAAGGTTGTAAGGGACAAAGATGGACATTTTATATTAATCAAGGGGTATGTAGAGCAGGAAGAAATAACTCTCCTAAACATATATGCACCAAATGAGGGGCCAGCAAAATATTTAAAACAACTGTTGACAAATCTGAAAAACAATATCAATAACAACACAATAATTGTGGGAGACCTCAACACTGCTTTGTCAACATTGGATAAGTCAACCAGACTGAAACCCAACAAGAATATACTAGACCTGAGGAGAGAAATGGAAGAAAGAGGCCTAGTGGATATATATAGGACACTCCATCCCCAGAAACCTGGATACACATTCTTCTCCAATGTACATGGGACATTCTCCAGGATAGACTACATGCTGGCACATAAAACATACCTCCATAAGATCAAGAGGATAGAAATTTTGCAGACTACCTTTGCTGACACCAAGGCTCTGAAATTATTTGTGAATTACAAAGGGACTCAGAAGAAAAACTTTAACACCTGGAAGTTAAACAACCTCATACTCAATAACCAGTGGGTCTGAGATGAAATCAAGGAGGAAATCAAAAGGTTCCTGGAAACAAATGACAATAAAGACACAAACTATCAGAACTTATGGGACACAGCAAAAGCAGTACTGAGAGGAAAATTCATAGCTTTGCAAGCACACATCAGGAAGGAAGAAGGAGCTTACCTGAGTAGCTTAATGACACAGCTAATAGAACTAGAAAGTACTCAACAAAAGGACCCAAAAATAGGAAGACAGAAGGAAATAACAAAGCTGAGAGCAGAAATCAACGAAGTGGAAACCCAAAAAACAATCCGAAAGATCAACGAAAGCAGAAGTTGGTTCTTTGAAAAAATAAACAAGATTGATAGACCACTGGCAAACCTAACAAAGAAAGAGAGAGAGAGAAACTTGATAACTCGTATTAGGAATGAAAAAGGAGAGATCACTACTGATATGACAGAGATTCAAAGGGTAATCAGAAACTACTTTGAAAAACTCTACGCCACTAAAAATGAGAACCTGGAAGAAATGGATAAATTCTTGGACTCTTATAATCTTCCACGGTTGAAAGAAGAGGAGGTAGCATATCTAAACACCCCCACCCATCACCATTGATGAAATAAAAATGGTAATCAAAAGTCTGCCCAAAAACAAAAGCCCAGGCCCAGATGGATTCACTAATGAATTCTATCAAACTTTCCAAGAGGAACTACTACCAATCCTGGCAAGACTCTTTCATAAAATTGAACAAGTGGAAACACTCCCAAATAGCTTTTATGAAGCCAACATCACCTTGATACCTAAACCAGACAGAGATGCTACGAAAAAAAGAAAATTACAGACCGATATCGCTGATGAATGCAGATGCAAAGATCCTCAACAAAATCCTGGCAAATAGGATTCAATACCTCATTAAGAAGATCATCCACTACGATCAAGTAGGTTTCATCCCAGGAATGCAAGGATGGTTTAACATCCGTAAGTCTATCAACATAATACACAACATCAACAACAAGAAAAATAAAAACCACATGATCATATCAATAGATGCAGAGAAAGCATTTGATAAGGTCCAACACCCATTCTTGATCAAAACTCTCAGCAAGATGGGAATGGAAGGAACCTTTCTCAATATAGTTAAGGCCATCTAACACAAGCCAGTGGCAAATATTATCCTCAATGGAGAAAAACTAAAAGCCTTCCCTCTAAATTCTGGCACAAGACAAGGCTGTTCTCTCTCACCACTCCTATTCAACATAGCACTGGAAGTACTTGCTATAGCGATTAGGCAAGAAAAAGATATCAAGGGAATCCAGATAGGAAAGGAAGAAGTCAAGCTCTCACTGTTTGCAGATGACATGATGCTCTACTTAGAAAACCCTAAAGACTCTACCAAAAAGCTTCTAGAAACAATAGACTCATATAGCAAGGTGGCAGGCTACAAAATCAACGCACAAAAATCAATGGCCTTTCTATACACCAATAGTAATAAGGAAAAAATGGACATTAAGAAAACAACCCCATTCACAATAGTGCCACACAAACTCAAATATCTTGGAATCAACTTGACTAAATATGTGAAGGACCTATACAAAGAAAACTATAAAACTCTGCTCCAAGAAATAAGAGAGGACATGCGGAAATGGAAACACATACCCTGCTCATGGATTGGCAGGATTAACATCATCAAAATGGCAATACTCCCCAAGGCATTATACAGATTCAACGCTATACCTCTAAAGATACCCATGACATTCTTCAAAGAAGTGGATCAGGCACTTTTGAAATTTGTTTGGAACAATAAACACCCTAGAATAGCTAAAGCAGTCATTGGGAAAAAGAATATGGGAGGAATTACTTTCCCCAACTTTAAACTTTACTACAAAGCAATAGTTATCAAAACAGCATGGTATTGGAATAAGGACAGACCCTCAGATCAGTGGAATAGGCTTGAATACTCAGAAAATGTTCCCCAGACATACAATCACCTAATTTTTGATAAAGGAGCAGGAAATCCTAAATGGAGCAAAGAAAGCCTCTTCAACAAGTGGTGTTGGCACAACTGGCTAGCCACTTGCAAAAAATTAAACTTAGACCCCCAGCTAACATCATGTACGAAGGTAAAATCCAAATGGATTAAAGACCTCGATATCAGACCCCAAACCATAAGATATATAGAACAACATATAGGCAAAACTCTCCAGGACATT
The DNA here is from genome assembly GCF_024139225.1 of Suncus etruscus. Classification (NCBI taxonomy): domain Eukaryota; kingdom Metazoa; phylum Chordata; class Mammalia; order Eulipotyphla; family Soricidae; genus Suncus; species Suncus etruscus. The sequence continues at coordinate 60,416,279 of NC_064863.1, read as the reverse complement.
GAGACTACAGGCATCTTCAAGGAGGAAACTGCACTCTCCAAGCAAGTGAAAGCAGAGATTAACAGATGGGAATATATTAAGTTGAGAAGCTTCTGCACCTCAAAGGAAATAGTGCCCAGGATACAAGAGCCACCCACTGAGTGGGAGAAACTATTCACCCAATACCCATCAGATAAGGGGCTAATCTCTAAAATATACAAGGCACTGACAGAAATTTACAAGAAAAAAACATCTAATCCCATCAAAAAATGGGGAGAAGAAATGAACAGACACTTTGACAAAGAAGAAATACAAATGGCCAAAAGACACATGAAGAAATGCTCCACATCACTAATCATCAGGGAGATGCAAATCAAAACAACAATGAGATACCACCTCACACCACAGAGAATGGCACACATCACAAAGAATGAGAACAAACAGTGCTGGCGGGGATGTGGAGAGAAAGGAACCCTTATCCACTGCTGGTGGGAATGCCGTCTAGTTCAACCTTTATGGAAAGCAATATGGAGATTCCTCCAAAAACTGGAAATCGAGCTCCCATACGATCCAGCTATACCACTCCTAGGAATATACCCTAAGAACACAAAAATACAATACAAAAATCCCTTCCTTACACCTATATTCATTGCAGCACTATTTACCATAGCAAGACTCTGGAAACAACCAAGATGCCCTTCAACAGACAAATGGCTAAAGAAACTGTGGTACATATACACAATGGAATATTATGCAGCTGTCAGGAGAGATGAAGTCATGAAATTTTCCTATACATGGATGTACACAGAATCTATTATGCTGAGTGAAATAAGTCAGAGAGAGAGAGAAAAACGCAGAATGGTCTCACTCATCTATGGGTTTTAAGAAAAATGAAAGACATTCTTGCAATAATAAATTTCAGACACAAAAGAGAAAAGAGCTGGAAGGTCCTGCTCACCTCAGGAAGCTCACCACAAAGAGTGATGAGTTTAGTTTGAGAAATAACTACATTTTGAACTGTCCTAATATTGAGAATGTATGAGGGAAATGTAGAGCCTGTTTAGAGTACAGGCAGGGGTCGGGTGGGGAGGAGGGAGATTTGGGACATGGGTGATGGGAATGTTGCACTGGTGATGGGTGGTGTTCCTTTTACGACTGAAACCCAAACACAATCATGTATGTAATCAAGGTGTTTAAATAAAAAAAAAAGAATTGATATCGTATTTACTTGGATGACAACATTAAAATATGAGGGCCAGAATGACAGTGGGTAAGGTACTTTCTTTGCATGTAACCAACCTAGGTTCAATTCCTGGCATCCAATATGATCTCCAAGCACTGACAATAGTAATTTTTTAGTACAAAACCAGAATTAAGTCCTGAACATCACTGGATGTGACCAAAATTTTTTTTTATTCTTTAGAGTGAATTTAATGATAATTAAATCATTTAGACTCTATCTTATTAGTAAAGATTCTTGAACATATTTCTCAATCTATACACAGAATAATTTTAAAAGGAAAATAATCTTTAAATATTCTTTATTTTTATACTTAAGGAAAAATCCTTTGTGTAATGCATGAAAATTTGTGCAATGAGTGCTATATGAATAGTACAATTTTAGCCATCTTCGAATAACATTTTGTTAAATAGTAATAATTAAAGTATTTGTCTTTATATTCCTCTTATCTCAATAGTTGATTTTCATAGTTGACATCAGTGGCAAAAGCTATTTCAGTGTGTCTGATGATGAAGCTCACCAGTAGAGCTCAAAGCTTATGACTCATTTGAGAGAGGCCCATAGTTCAAAACCCAGTACTTACCCAGTTCCCAAGTGAAGGGACAACCAATCAGCCCCACATCTCATTCCCCAGCAAGAAACTACAACCAAAAACCCTGCTGATTCATGCTCTGTGGCCCTCCTTCTCAACTGCCCCCTCCCAATGTGGACTGTTGTTTGATACTGAACTCAGCTACAGATGGATACCTAGTGCAAGAACTCTACCCAAGCCTTTTCTGCTGCAAATCATTTCTCAAACTCAGCAAGACCAGGCTGTGTAATGAAAATGTGCCCTGGATTCCACACACACCCCCATCCCACAAGAGAAAGCCAGGAGTAACCCCTGAGCACTGCCGGGTGTGACCCAAAAACCAAAAACCAAAAAAAAGAATATCTCAAACGACAATGAGGAAGCCTATATTTCCTTTATAAGTTTAAGACCTATATAATTCTACCTCTTAACCTGTCTATCGCCAAATGCAGGATAGCTTCCTGCATCACTTTGTTCCCTTAATTACTTTTTTTTCAGACTCTTATTTATTTATTTATTTTTTTCCTATATATATGTGAGTATATATATTTATACTTAAATTTTATTTTTTTGTCTTGTTTTTGTTTTCTTCTCTTCCTTAACTTCAGCTGTTTTGGTTTTGCTTGGTACAAAAACATACAAAAAAAAGTCTTGCCTGGGATAATAGCTCAGGTCAAAACCAGGGCACACGGGATAATGGAGCCTGACACTCTCACCCCAAGTGCACCAGCAATATAATATAGCACCATTTCTACTTGCAAAGGCATACTAAAAAAGGGGGAAATTTTACATATATAAACAAGCTCTTATCTACTAGAGATAAGAACTTACAATTCAGGGGCACCTCCGACCTTAAACATATGTTATGTGGACCCAACTTAGACTCCAAGGGAATAGACAGTGACCGTCCAACCCCAAACCCTAGATCCCAGACATAGAACCAACACAGTTCTCCATAACAGCTCCATGAACTAAACTCCCTCCGGGACATTTAATACTGCTCTAACACCAACATGCTCCAGTATTGATATGACATCCTGACAATGAGGAAATGGCAACAACTTGATCTCAGAACAGGTTGTCTTTCCTCACCACCTAATGACAAGATGAAATCAGAAGATATGTCATCCTTTGATCTATGCAAATCCCAAGATTGCTATCTACAGAAGACTGTGACAACCATGACTGGGCAGAACTTATCCTGGGACCAATAAAATGACCCTAGTCTAGGCTTTGGCCTATGATCTGTACAGCAACCAAGACCTCTAATTCCAGAGGTCTGACTGAGACTGCAACTGAGCAGATCTTCTGGACACAAAATGAAAGACTCTATAGTAGGCTTTGTCCTAGGATTGGTGCAAAAACCAAGTCCACCATCTACAGAAGACTGATTAAAACAACAGTGATGGAACAGAACTTCTAGAACCGTAAAGGAAGACTCCATCCTACGCTCCATCCTACAATCTGTGCAAATACCAAGATCTCTAGCTACAGAGGCCCGATTTTATCATCCACGACTGAGTGGACAGTTTCCAGACACCACAAAAGGACCTAGGGAGAGTAAAAGAATGTATACAAAGCCTGTAGTTATTCCCATGCCAATATAATTCAAGGGTAGAGAAATCCTGTATCTCTGAGGCCAAGGAAATTGCCTTTCTAATCTCCACAATATTTACAGTGCCTATGCAAAAAAAATAAAATAAATGCACAAATATTTTTGGTTTTGTTATTGTTGTTGTTTGATTTTGTTTGTTGTTTTTTGTTTTGTGCCTTGTTTTGTTTTTATTTCAGGTTATTGTGTGGTTTTGTCTTTATTGCTGTGGTTCTTTTCGGGGTTTTTGTTTGATTTTATTTTGTATTGTTGTTATGTTTTTCTTCCTTTTTCCTTTTCTTCTCTTTTTTTTTTTTTTTTTTGGTTTTTCAGGCCACACCCATTTGGTGCTCGGGGTTACTCCTGGCTAAATGCTCAAAAATTGCCCCTGGCTTGGGGGGACCATATGGGATGCCGGGGGATCAAACTAAGGTCCTTCCTTGGCTAGCGCTTGCAAGGCAGACACCTTACCTCTAGCGCCACCTCGCCGGCCCCCCGTTTCTTCTCTTAAATTGATATTTATATCCTCTAAGAACTCCTCCTTAGGGGCCGGGAGAGATAGCACAGCGGCGTTTGCTTTATAAGCAGCCGATCCAGGACCAAAGGTGGTTGGTTCGAATCCCGGTGTCCCATAGGGTCCCCTGTGCCTGCCAGGAGCTATTTCTGAGCAGACAGCCAGGAGTGATCCCTAAGCATCGCCGGGTGTAGCCCAAAAACCAAAAAAAAAAAAAAAAAAAAAAAAGAACTCCTCCCATATTTTGCTTGTTTGATTTTTTGCCCCATTTTATCTTTTTTCTTCCTTCAAACTGAACCACATAACTTGAATCATCTTGTTCTGCCTCATAAATTGAGAGGGAAAAAAATAGATGGTACCAAGACCGAACAGTTGTATGAACATTGAGTAGAACTAACAAAAATGAGCAAACTTAAACACCAAATCCAAAGCCAACAACAACAGAATCAATACCCAATCTACAACAAGCTAGACACAGAGGGGACCACTTATACTACCAGCCCGGGGTGGGGGCCAGAGGAGGGGGATATGGGATGCATGCTGGAAACAGGGGTGGAGAAAGAACAACTTTGGTGTTGGGAATTCTGCTGATTCAATGTCACTATGTGCCTAAAATATTATTGTGAAAGATTTGTAATCCACTTCGGTCAAAATAAAAATTATTATTAAAAAAAGCAGTACTTAAAATCAAACACAAACAGGGTTTTTTTTTTTCTTTCAATTTAAATAAGGATTTATTTTTATTATTTATTTATTTATTTTTGGTTTTCGGGCTACAGTTGGTGATGCTCAGGGGTTACTCCTGGCTCAGAAATCGCTCCTGGCTTGGGGGACCATATGGGACACCGGGGGATTGAACCCGTGGTCCGTCCTAGGTTAGTGCATGCAAAGCCCTACCGCTTGCACCACTGCTCCAGTCCTGATTATGTTTTCTATTTGCTGCTGGTGGTGGTAGTTTTATTTTGTTTGAGGTACCACATTCTGCTGTGTTGTTGAACTTATTCCCAGGTCTGTGCTCAGAGATCATTGTTAGAGGTGCTTGGGGAAAACATAGATGGTGCTGGAGGTCAGAACTGGGCTCAGTCTTGTGCAAAGTAATGCCTTCTCTGACACTGACTTTGTATTCTGAAGATAACAGTAAATTCCTGACATCTATCAGCTAACCAAAGAGTCATGTGTTCAGGATCCCTCACCTGCACATATGTCTGCTTTTGAACCTTTGCTTCTTCTCTAGAGATAAAGATAAAGATATCTCACCTGCAAAAGAGAGATAAAGGAATACTTTGACCACTCTCAAGTCTAGTGTTTTCTTCTTTGTGACTTCTTCTTTTACATTTCTTCAATGTTAATTAGGGCCCAAATGACAGCAACCACTTTGGCACTTGAATAAGGTGACAAGGAGTTTGGAATATAGTTAGTTTGAGTTTTCTGAAATATATTGATGCGGCACTCAAAATCTTCTGTGTGTACTTTGGTTACACCATCCACCTCAGTAGAGTTACCATCCAACCCTGATGTCAACTGTACACTCTTGGGTAGTTATGACATAAAAGTAAGAGGTCATATGACAACATAAATATGCTCTGTAGCTTGCAGGGTCAAGCAATCTCAGATCCATTGGTGGAAATTTAAAAAAAGGGGGGGGGGACAGAATTAATATCCAAGCCAAAATCAACAACAATGGAATCAAGACCCAAACTCTAACAATCTAAACTTTAAATGGATCTGGGGGGGGGGCAGGGAGAAGCAGAGGGAGGTCGCATGGGATGCACTCTGGGAACATTGATGGAGAGAGTTCAGCATTGGTGGTGGGATTGGTCTTAATTCATAGCCTGTCTAAAACCCAACTATGGGGGCCAGAGAGATAGCATGGAGGTAAGGCTTTAATGCAGAAGGTCATTGGTTCAAATCCCGGCCTCCTATATATGGTCCCCTGAGCCTGCCAGGAGGGATTTCTGAGCATAGAGCCAGGAGTAACCCCTGAACGCTGCCGGGTGGGACCCAAAAACAAACAAACAAAAAAAAAACAAAAAATATGTATTTATGCAGCCGTCAGGAGAGATGAAGTCATGAAATTTTCTTATACATGGATGTACATGGAATCTATCATGCTGAGTGAAATAAGTCAGAGGGAGAGAGAGAGAGATGCAGAATAGTCTCACTCATCTATGGGTTTTAAGAAAAATAAAAGTCATTTTTGTAACAATCCTAAGAGACAATGAGAGGAGGGCTGGAACACCAGCTCACTCCATGAACTCACCACAAAGAGTGGTGAGTACAGCTATAGAAATAACTACACAGAGAACTACAATAATCAAGTGAATGAATGAAGGAACTGGAAAGCCTGTCTGGAGTACAGGTGGGGGTGGGGTGGGATGGAGGGAGATTGGGGACATTGGTGGTGGGAATGTTGCACTGGTGAAGGGGGTGTTCTTTACATGACTGAAACTAATCATAATCATTTATGTAATCAAGATGATCAAATAAAGAAGGAAAAAAACCCAACTATGAAGGACCTTGTAAATCACAATGGTTTTAATAAAATAAAAGTTTTTTTTTAAAAATAGAAGTTATGGGGTCAGGGAGATAGCACAGCGGTAAGGCATTTGCCTTAGGCGCAGAAGGATGGTGTTTCGAATCCCTGCATCCCGTATGGTCCCCTGAGCCTGCCAGGAGCGATTTCTGAGCATAGAGTCAGGAGTAACCCCTGAGCGCTGCCGGGTGGGACCCAAAAACCAAACAAACAACAAACAAACAAAAAATAGAAGTTACAATGAGGGTGCTAGACCGAGGAAACGGCTTCCACACATTCATGCGTTCTCATGGGCCACAGCACATAGCAGTAGCTTCTGAGACAGGGAGACTCTTCTAGAGGAAGTGTGGGAGAAAAACCCAAGATAGAAGTCACAGGCATATACATATGTTAAAAAATTGTTTTGCTATGTCAGGGATGAAACTCAAAGCTGTACCCAATCAAGGTTTATATTCTACGGCTAAGTCACATTCCCTATTCCTCAGTCTTGTAAAAAATTGATTTCACTATTTCTTCTTTTAATACATGCCCTTGAAATTGTTCAAAGCTAAAAGAGAGGGAGATAGACCATGAGAATTCCCTGAGCAGACAAAACTTATTTAATTATACAAAGTTTAATTTAGCTTATTTTATGAGATTAACCTGACTCAAGGTCATTTCTTGCTTGTTCTATGGACATCATAAACAAAATTTAAATTAGCACTGAAAAATTCCCTAGCATGTAATAAAGTCCGAATATTATAACACCCCTGAACTTTATTCAGTAGTTATTCAGTAGTATATATTTATATATATACATATATATACACACACATGTATACATAGAGAAAGAGAGAGAGAAATGGAAGAGAAACAAGGTTAGGAATCATGATATTAGAAATTGGACTAAGGAAAGTTTTTATGGGCAGGTTAAATCACATCCTACTGTGTGTTATTTCAGCTCTGTGCTAAGAGGCAATCACTGTGGTACTTGGTGGACAAATGTAGTGCCAGGGATCTGAAGCTGGGACACCTCATTCAAGGCATGAATCTTACCTCTTGTATTGACTCTCTAAGTCCTCTCTTTCAGTCATTATTAAGTAAGCTTTTTAGCCAAGGAATGCTTTTATATTGGAAGTTTTTTCCTGTTATATTCAATTTTCATAAATAATCAATCATTTTATATTTCACTATAGTCACATGATATGAAATTTATCATACAATTTTTATGCTTATAAATGACAAACTTATGACAATAACAAATACATTTATTGAGCATGTCTTAGTGTGAAGGAACACAGTTTTTGTAGCCCAATTATCAGTGTGTGGCTCTTCTATCTTGACCTGATGAAATCTATCATTTATAAAGTGGCACACAAAATTGTAGACAATGTAGTGAAAAATTAGCAATTAATGTTTCTATAACATTATATATGTATATGTTTATTAATAAAAATGTATAGCTTTGTAATAATTGATTATATATTTATGTAGCTAACTACAACCTAAGCATTTTTATACACATTTGAATTTGTTCTGACTAATTAGTTCAAAAGACATTTAGAGCTAGTCTTATATAATAAAATATGAACTTTCTCAGGATCCTAAATTTCAAATATAAAGAACCTTAACAAATTTCCCTAAAGTTACATATAATCTTAGAAAAACAAAATCTGTATTACATTATCAATAGTCGCCCAGTCACCACCAAGAGTGATCCCTGAATGCAAAGCCAGGAATAAGCTTGGAACATGACCAAGTATGGACCAAAAACCAAAACATTAAAAGATGAAGAAACATCAAAAAATATTAAAAATCAAATCTAGAAAGATGACTTAGAAGATCAGAACACAAAAATGAAAAGTGATGAGACATGGTGCTTAAATAAAGATTTTACATAGCAAGAAAAAAAGTGAAAAGTGATGAGATATGAATAAAAATTAGTTGTAATATCAGTTGTGTGAAAACTGATGAAAGGAAGAATTGACAGAATTTACAATGTGCTCATTCACAGGTATTGAAGGTGCAGGTAGTTTTAAGATTTGATTAAGTAGTTTGTGTCCTCTGTTTACATCACATATCAAATTACCAGTGTGAGTATATCCTCTGGGGAAGCAGATGTTAAAATGCTACAACCACATATAAATATACTAGATAAATTAAAGCAGTGTATGTAAACATATGGGGTTCAGCTGCTTAGTAAAAATCCCAGTGAGCCTATGAAGATCTAAAACCTAGACTCAGTTTCTGGCTAGACACAGCAACATATTAGACACCTAAAGTGTAAAATACCTCACCTTTGTGCTAATTGACACTTTGAAAAATTAGTGGATTTGCTTTATTTTATTTATTCATTCATTTTGGATTTTGGATTGGATTTTGCAGTGCTCAAGGCTTATTCCTAGCTCGGCACTCAGGGATCATTCCTGGTGGGTTAGAGAGATAATATGCCATGCCAGGAGTTGAATCTGAGTTGGTCACACACAAGCTAAGTCCCCTACACTCTAGATCATCACTCTGTCCCGAAAAATTAGTGGTGTATTTTCATTTATCTGTGGCCCACACCCAGCAAGGCTTTATTCCTGGCTCTCAAGATTTACTCCTGGTGTTGCAAGGAGGTGGGCATAAGAAATAACTGGAAGTAGTCAAGAGCCCTGTCTGCTGTACTATCTTGGCAAATCAAAGCACTACCAAAACAAGTTCTGAAATATAAAAGGTCATAAAAAGTATAAGATCCTTAGAATTATTTGATGCAAGACCAAAAAGTAAAATAGACAGGGCCGAAGGAGGAAGAAGAGAGCGTATTCATGCTAACTCAAAATGTCTGTATTAGGGTTTAGGGGCAAAAATACAACCCATATTTGCCTTTGATCTGGATTTGATCTCTGGTGTCCCATATGGTATCCAGGGACGCTGGGAGTGATTCCTGAGTGCAGAGCCAGGAGTAACCCCTGAGCACCAAAGTTGTGCCCCCAAAAAAACAAAAATTGTTTGTATCATTAAATCTTTCACATTCAAGTATTCTGTCACTTTTTCAAATTAGTGTATACATTGGGCTAAACACTAAATAAAAGGGCTCCAATAAAAGATGGCACTTAAGAATTCTAACAAATCAAATAAAGATGTTTATTTTTTCTTATTTTTTAAGAGATTTTTTTTTCCCAATAGAATGAAAGACTTTAATTAAATAGCAGCACGTAACACTGTACTAGGAGCACTCCTGGCTCCCAGAATTTTCCTCTGGAATGTTGGAAAGTTCTCAAAGATGATTAGAATCGCTACGGCCACGTCCCTGTCTGGGACCAGAAGAAACGATGAAGCAAACCAGAATCCTTTCCAGTTCATTCGTAGATCCAGTTCTGGGCACAGCTCTTGTAGCTGACCAGTTCCTCAGGGCTAAACCACAGGCCAATCTCCTTTTCTGCACTCTCCACAGAGTCGCTGCCATGGATGATGTTCCTGCCAACTTGGATGCAGAAATCCCCACGGATGGTCCCAGGTTTGGAGTCTGCTGGGTGGTCTCTCCGAGCATCACTCGGCCTGTCTTCACAACATTCAGCCCCTGGTCAGCATTCAGCAACCACTGGTCCAGAGTTCATGTACTTCACCAGGCCACTAAAAAATGGGCGGTCCTTCAAGTCAATGTAGTGTTCCTTGAGGAGGTCTTCAGAAGATTGGATGAACTTCATACCAACAAAGCGGAATCCCTTCTGCTCAAAACGCTTGATGATCTCTCCCACAAGCCGGTGCTGGACCCCATCGGGCTTGATGGCAATGAAGGTTCGCTCTGAGTTGGCCATGGTCCTTTCCACAAGCTGCTGCGCTGCTTCCACCCAAGAGATATTTTTTTTTTTTTTGGTTTTTGGGCCACACCCGTTTGACGCTCAGGGGTTACTCCTGGCTATGTGCTCAGAAATCGCCCCTGGCTTGGGGGGACCATATGGGACGCCGGGGGATCGAACCGGGGTCCTTCCTTGGCTAGCGCTTGCAAGGCAGACACCTTACTTCCAGCGCCACCTACCCGGCCCCCCAAGAGATATTTTTAATTAGGAGTCTTGTCCTACCAATCCTTCTGTCTAATCACAATTAAATAACTTACTGGTCATATAAAAATTTTTAAGAAAGTATGTGGGTAAAAGTTTCCTGTGACTTTGTATCTTAATTTTTAATTCTGTTCCAATTCCAGTGATAGTTTGACAAAGTATAGAATTATTGACTTGAAACAATCCCTCAAACTTCGATTCTTTATTATCTTCTAGAAATTAATGTTGCTTTGAGAAATTTAATGATAATTTGAATATTTTCTCCTTGTCTTTGGCAGCTTTTAGAATTTTGTCCTTTTTCCTACTGCAATTAAATACTATTTGCATTGATATGGGTATTTTGCACTTGGTTTGAATAAATTAATGTCTTTTTGACCTAGAGATCTAATACAATTTTGTTCATATATTATATATTTGAAAAACTCTTCCCTATCATTTCTTTGTCTCATCCTTAAAGATCAGACTGCTATGTTGGCTATGTAAAACTATATTAATTGTTCCTTTAAGTCTTCAATTTTTCTTTTACTAACTTTTTGTTATACCATCTGAAGATTTCGTTGTTGTTGTTTTTGGTTTTTGGGTCACACCCGGTGACGCTCAGAAGTTGCTCTAGGCAGTCTCTAGGGACCATATGGATGCCGGAATTCAAACCAGGGTCTGTCTTGTGTTGCGTGCAAGGCAAACGCCCTACCACTGTGCTATCATTCCAGCCCTGTGAAGTATCTTTAAAAAAATTGTTTGTTTTTTTTTTTTCATTTTTACTTTTCTGGAGATCTTTTTTCCCCAATCTTTTCTCTTTATTTAATTCTTATTTAATGAAATTAATAGCTTTGTTACCTCTATAAAAACGTTTGTTTCTCTCTTAAAGTTTTCTGCACTACCAGTTTCTGCTAGGTTTCTGCAATGCATTTATTTTTCTTCTTTCATAAAGCACACTTTCCACAGTTCTTCATTGTTCCAGGTTGACACATGTCATGTATATATTTAAAATGATTGGAAATTCTATGTTCATTAAGCAATATTTCTTGCTTTGTTTTGTTTGGGGGGTTGTTTGGTTGCTGGGTTTTGTTGGTTTGATATGGTTTAGTTTGGAGGGCCACACTGAGCTGTGCTCAACACTTATTCCTGGTTCTGTGCTCAGGATCATCCTATCCTAGTCAGGGCTCAGTAGTGCAAGGTAAATTCCTTACCTACTTTACTATCACTCAACTTTCCCATCCCCACCTCCAGCCCCTATTAAGTAGTATTTTAACCAACGGATTTTATTTCATGATGGGTGGACATTTAAAGAGAAGTCAAAAGGAATCATTTGTGGAGATTCCTGGACCAGCGTATAGAGGTGTAGGGCAGTTCACTTTCTTTAGAGAAGCAACATCTATTGGAAGAAGGAACATATGTACTGCCAATGTTATACTAGCAATATCTTTTAATGCTTTCATCTTACCTCTACCATTCTTCTTATCCCGCATCTCTAACTCTAAAAACTCAGAGAAGATCTAAGGAGGTTAAATTAAAAAAAAATTGTAATGTCCTCTTTCGAAAACACTGATAAAATTCTAGCATTCAACTATGCCAGTTTATTGTATTTACCCTCAGATTTCCGAAAGATGTTGAAATCTTTCTAATTTCCAACAATTGCAGTAAAGGTTATCCAAACCGCCGTTCCACTAAAAGTACTTAAAACTGCCAGATTAAATATTTGTTCAATTTTTCCCTCCCCCAACCCACCCCTCCTGTTCAATCTTTTTAAGTCATCAATGAGGTCACAGATATTAAGCAATTACTAGGCCAAAATTGAAAGAAAAGCAGGGGAAACAAGCCAACATCAGAACAGTATTGCCCTGATGGCATTTGATTGAATCAGTGCCTAGAGTGCATATACATGATGATTTTAGTAAGGGAAGACTGAATAAAAAAAGAGAAGAAACTACAGATTCAGAAAATAGTGAAGCATGATGATCTAGGTGAATAGAGGAACTTTGAGCCATGGTCTCACATTGGATTTTTCTGTTGCCTGATAGAAGAAAGACAACAACAAAGTGAAAGTTGCCAATGGTTAACTTTTCAAAAACAACAGAAACTGGGATTACAGGGGCCACTGATACTCAGTGATTGAAGTTTTATGCTCTAATACGCTAGAAGAGAATATTTATTGAATGGAATTATATAAATTCCACTATTCCAAATAAAAAAAAATTCCACTATTCCAGTAGGATAAAGGAATAATAAAATTTTCAAAAAAGCTAAGAGAATCATCATAGATAAATATTTAGTAAAGAAAATTTAAACAGACCTATTGGACTAATGGGAAGTTAGAGATAGACTGCTAAGACAAAAGAATTTGGGACTAAAGTAAAATAGGTTTATCAAAGATTTTTTTTTTTTGGTCACACCCGGCAGCACTCAAGGGTTACTCCTGGCTCAGAAGTTGCCCCTGGCAGGCACAGGGGACCATGTGGGATGCGGGGATTCGAACCACCATTCTTCTGCATGAAAAGCAAACGCCTTATCTCCATGCTATCTCTCCGGCCCCTTATCAAAGATTTTTAAAACTATTATTTAAATAAAATAATAACAGAAATAGACTGTAGGTTAATCAATAGATGAAAGCAAATAATTGATTTAAAGTAAAATTGAAAGCGATTAAAATTTCTGCAGCCAGAGCAATAACACAATGGGTAACATTAGCTTTTTATGCAGCTGACCTGGGTATGATCCCGCATCCCATATGGTTCCCTGAGCCTATCAGGAGTGATTTCTGAGTAAAGAACCAGGAGTAATACCTGAGCAAGGCTGGGTGTGGCCCCAAAATCAAATGTGTGTGTGTGTGTGTCTGTCTAAAGGACCTTGTGTCCTAGAAAATGATCAAAGTGTTGACCAGACTTTGATGAGTTAAATATTAATGTCTTACTTTCTAAGGAAACCACAAAATAAAGAGAAATAGAGTTAGGACTTCCAAATTCATTTAAGGTTAATTTAGTACCAAAAAGAGAAAACATTTTACAATTAAAAACCAAAACACTGAATTTCACACTTATCAAAGAAAAATAAATTTGGAGGTTATAAATTACTTTGACTATATTATAGTTATAAAATCACCCATCTGTCTGGGAAGTGCTAAAAGTTCCTGCTTAGAAGAGTGGATTCCTATGTCTGATTGATTAATAATGGGAAAATTTGGGCCAGAGCAATAGTGCAGCAATCGGTCATTTGCCTTGCACATGGCTGACCTAGGACGGACTGCAGTTCAATCTCCAGTGTCCCCTATGGTTCCCCAAGCCAGTCTACAGCTCATTGAATTTTATATAGTTATTAATAAAGCTTTTTCTCATTCATTTGTTACTAAAATAAATCAAACAATTTTTTGTTTGTTTTGGGGCCACACTAGGTGACGCTCAGGAGTTACTCATGGCTATGTGCTCAGAAATGGCTCCTGGCTTGGGGGGCCATATGGGAAGCCAGGGATCTACCGATGTCTGTCCTGGTTCAGCTGCATGCAAGGCAAATGCCATACTGCTGTGCTATCACTCTGGCCCCAAATTAAACTATTTTAATAACTAAAATATTACTTAAAAGAAAGCATACTTTCATTCAAACTTTATCATTTTAGGAAAAAATACAAGATTAGCACCAAATTAATTGTTAATAATGAATTAAATATATGTTCAAAACCTGAGAAAGGGCTCAACAGGTAAAGAATAAAAAGAAGGAAAGAAGAAAGAAAGAAAGAAAGAAAGAAAGAGAAAAAGAAAGGAAGGAAGGAAGGAAGAAAGAAAGAAAGAAAGAAAGAAAGAAAGAAAGAAAGAAAGAAAGAAAGAAAGAAAGAAAGAAAGAAAGAAAGAAAGAAAGAAAGAAAGAAAGAAAGAAAGAAAGAAAGAAAGAAAGAAAGAAAGAAAGAAGAAAGAAGAAAGAAAGAAAGAAAGAAAGAAAGAAAGAAAGAAAGAAAGAAAGAAAGAAAGAAAGAAAGAAAGAAAGAAAGAAAGAAAGAAAGAAAGAAAGAAAGAAAGAAAGAAAGAAAGAAAGAAAGAAAGAAAGAAAGAAAGTATTCTGATTCTGCACCATTTCAAACCATAAATTAGTTCCTACAATGTCTGGCTTTTTTTGTTTGTTTGTTTTTTGTTTTTGGGTCACACCCGGGAGCGCTCAGGGGTTACTCCTGGCTCTGTGCTCAGAAATCACTCCTGGCAGGCTCGGGGAACCATATGAGATCCCAGGATTCGAATCTCCATCCTTCTGCATACAAGGCAAACGCCCTACCTCTATGCTATCTCTCTGGCCCAATGTCTGACTATTTTTATCTCTTATCTGTATCTTGTATCCTAGAGACCAAGATCAACTTTTTAAATTTTTGTTTCATTTTATTAAACATATACATTTTATCAGCTAATAAGGTATGCCTATTAATTACTTTATTTGGATATATGTATTTGAAATATATCCTCTGGGGCTGGAGAGATAGGACAGTAGGTAAAGGATTTGTCTAGCATGCATTTGACCCAGATTCAATCCCCAGCATCCCAGATAGTTCGCTGAGCACTGCCAGGAGTGATCCCTGAGTACATACCACGAGTAAACCCTGAGCATCACCAGGTTGTCACCATGCCTCACAAATAAAAAAGAAATAAAAGTATTCTCCATTAAAAAAAAAAAGATTAGGGGCCGAGGCGGTGGCACAAGTGGCAAGGCATATGCCTTGCCAGCCCTAGTTTAGGACAGACCACAGTTCGACCCCACGGTGTCCCATATGGTCCCCCAAGCCAGGAGCGATTTCTTAGCATACAGCCAGGAGTAACCTCTGAGTGTCATTTGGTGTGGGCCAAAAACAAAAACAAAAACAGTTTTAAAAACAGGTGACTTGTAAAAGTTAATAAGGCATGCACTTAATTTTTTGAATAGTCTCAATTTTTTTAAGGTGCCTCAAGCAGTGTTCAGAGGTCTCTGGGGACAATCCTGGCAAGTACTGCTCAGACCTAGCAATAACAGAGCTACAAAGACCAGCCCCATATTTCTCAGGGAACTTTGCAGTGCTTGGAAGTGAAATCAGGTCCTCTGCAAGCCAATCAGGCTCTCGAGAGCCCTTTGGTTTTCTCTTCAGGTCTTGACATGGACTAAAATTCTGAAAGGAACTGGAAAGATAGTGCGCAAGGCGCTGGCCCCCAGGTATGCTCCCTGAATGGAGAGCCACGAGTGAGCCCTGAGTTCTGCTGGCTGTGAGTGACTCTCTTATCTACAAAAAAATAAAAATAAAATAAAAATAAATAAATTTATACTAAACTGTGTAAAAGGTTAACTTCAAGAGTGATAACTGTGTCATTTTAAATGCATATTCGGGGGATTGGGGATATTTATCAAAGGGTTGGAATTCATGCTTTGAATGTTGGAGCCTTAGATTTGATTCCTACCACCACATCGTCTCCCAAGCACCAGTAGGAACAAGCCCTGAGCTTTTAGTTGAGGTGTCTAACAACAACTCTAAACTCTGGCTCCCTAACACCAGTAGGTGCAAAATAAATAAAGTCAATCCAACATGTTTCCTTTTGCATCAAGATTACCTGTGTAGGGCCAGAGAGATAGCATGGAGGTAAGGTGTTTGCCTTGCATGCAGAAGGACGGTGGTTTGAATCCCGGCATCCCATATAGTCCCCGGAGCCTGCCAGGAGCATAGAGCCAGGAGTAACCTCTGATCGCTGCCAGGTGTGACAAAAACAAAAACAAACAAACAAAAAAGGGTACCTGTCTACCATGTATGCAGTAAATCTTAATCTATAAACTAGCAGAGTGCTCATTTCGGCAGCACATATACTAAAATTGGAACAATACAGAGATTACATGGCCCCTGCTCAAGGATGACACGCAAATCTATAAATTAGCAGACACAGTTACTGTACTGTAATCATCCACAGAATCTAGAAGTTCTCTATTATGGTACAAGTTCATTGTTATTAATGATAAAAAGGGAAGCGTCCATTGAACGTGTAAAGGGAAGTTGGGCAGAATCTAATTTAATTATCTAGGTTGGAATTATTCCAGGACTCTACTTGCCATACGGAAAGTACCCTGGGATCTTTAATGACCACAAGTGGTCAGGATTCCAGTTTTACTGTTCATCCAATTAGTTGCCAAACACATCTTCTGCTATATCATTAAGTGACAGGGCTGGGGAATCCATTCTGCTAATTAAGAACTTGGAGCTTTGAGTTAGTTTTCCCAGAGGGCTTTTCAGGGTATGTGGGTATATGTACATGGCCACGTAAACATACAGTTAACAAGAGGTACTCCTATTAAGGATAATGAGCAAGAGATTTCAGCCATTTATTCACCATCAACATAGGTTAGAAAAACTCTACTACAATAATCAGAGTGACATTATAAACTTAGGAGCTCTTGAATGGTTTCCAGAGACTATCCCCCTCTTCTCTCTTCATTATGATTACGAATTGCACAAAGGGGCCAGAGTGGTGACGCGGAGCTGTAAGGCGTCTGCCTTGCTGGCGCCTGCCTTGCTGGCGCCAGCCTAGAACGAACTGAGGTTCAATCCTCCGGTGTCCCATATGGTCCCCCATGCCAGGAACAATTTCTGAGCACATAGCCAGGAGTAACCCCTGAGCGTCACCAGAGGTGGTCCAAAATCAAACAAACAAACAACAACAAAAGAAGAGTTGCACAAAAAAATCACTTTGCACAGTGCCACAGACCCACTGAAGAAATTTACCCTTGCTTTACAGCAGGCCTGATTTTAAGACCTTAAGTACTCCTTGGGATAAAACAGAGAGCAAAAATATTGATCTTTCTCATGGACTCACTTGAAAATGTAACTCCAACTTCCCTGGGTTTTTTTCTTTTTGAAGAATACACAATAATATCTGTCATCTCAAAAAAGTATTGTCTGTGGAGGGGCCAGAGAGATAGCATGCCTTGCATGCAGAAGGATGGTGGTTCGAATCCCGGCATCCCATATGGTCCCTCGAGCCTGCCAGGAGCGATTTCTTTTTTCTTTTTCTTTTTCTTTTGGTTTTTGGGCCACACCCGGCAGTGCTCAGGGGTTACTCCTGGCTGTCTGCTCAGAAATAGCTCCTGGCAGGCACGGGGGACCATATGGGACACCGGGATTCGAACCAACCACCTTTGGTTCTGGAGCGGCTGTTTGCAAGGCAAACGCTGCTGTGCTATCTCTCCGGCCCGCCAGGAGCGATTTTTAAGCATAGAGCCAGGAGTAACCCCTGATTGCTGCCGCGTATGCCCCCCACCAAAAAAAAGTGTTGTCTCTGGAATTAACATTAAGTATTTTTTCTAAAACAGAAAAATAGTAAAACCGGGGCTGGAGAGATAGCACAGCAGTAGGACATTTGCCTTGCACGCAGCCGATCCAGGATGGACAGTGGTTCGAATCCTGGCATCCCATATAGTATGGGATGCCAGGAGCGATTTCTGAGCTCAGAGCCAGAGGTAACTCTTGAGTGCCACCCAAAAATACAAAAAATACAAAAGAAAAATTAAAAAGAAAATAGTAAAACCTCTTCAAATAGCCTCAACTGAGACATCAATACATTAATCAGTTGCATCTAAATCATGTTTTTCCAGAAACCTTTTTTTATTGAAAAAAGCTGTTATACATTCATCCTTGTTTATGTTTTTTTACAGATTGAGATACTGTGATTTAAAATACTGTCAATGATGTTTTATGTGTACATAATTACATCACCTATGTACCCACCTCTTACCCCAAAAGTCTCCCAAAAAATCACTTCTGAGGGATTACCAAATTACTCTCTAGAGATATTAAACCAAAATGACTTATGGGGGCCAGGTATGTTAATTATCAGTAAACCATAGAATTCAGTATATTAGTTCAAAAACCCTTGGACTCTGATTTCCTTTGGAGATAAAATAAACAAGTCAATAATTTTATGTATAATCCTAAAATTAAAAAAACAAAACAAATAAAAACACATTTTCCATAATCTTACACAATAAAAGAATACTTCTTCTTATTCTGTGCTTATACCTTTTGCATTGCTTTTACTTTAGATACCATCATCTCACTTATCAAACTTAATTTCTTTCTTCCCAAGAAGCATTGTGTAAAATTACTTTGGGATCTTATTAAAATTGATGCTAATTAACTTGACCATATTTATTTTCACCCTCAGATAATATCAGTAATCCATAAGAGACACTGAACTTCAGACACGAGGGAAGTTAAAATGCCTATGACGCAAATGGAGGCATCAGAAAAAGATTATTGGACAATTTAAAACTAACTGAATGCTACTTTTTTCAGTTACTGTAGCTAATGTTCCAATATAATCATTGGTTCTTAATTAGTGGGAAAGGAGATGTTTGAAGACACTACAGAAATCTGGTACTATGGCAGCCAGAGTGGAATGAAGATGGTTAAAACTTTCCAAAGCAATTGAGATTTTATTCACCTGTAAAATTAGATGTTATAGTGCAGAACATGTATTGCCTCCTTTCTCAGTCTAAACTGCCAGCAACCCATATATGTTCAGAACATGTGGACAAACTCCTCAGAAATTTAACAATAACCGGAACACATAAACAGCCAACTCTAAAAGAACATTACTCTTAAACCTGGTTTGAAGGTCTAAAATCTATTACTTTTATGCCTACAAGTGTTAGATGGGGGCTGGAGGGATAGCGCAACAAGTGGTGTATTTCCCTTGCACACAGCTGACCTAGGTTTGATTTCCAGTATTCCAAATGGTCCCTCAAGCCTTCCAGGAGAAATTACTATGTATCACTATGTGTGGTCCAAAAATAAACAAATAAAATAAAAAACAAATAAAAATAGTTAGATGGGGGTGGGAGAGATAGCATAGTGGTAGGGCATTTGCCTTGCATGCGGGAGGATGGTGGTTCAAATCCTGGCATCCCACATGGTCCCCTGAGCCTGTTAGGAGCAATTTCTGAGCATAGAGTCAGGAGTAACCCCTGAGAGCTGCCGAGTGTGACCCAAAAACCAAAACAAAAAAAAAAGTTAGATGGATTTTAAATAAATGAATATACAGTAAATATTTCTAGAATAAATGATCTCAGAACTGGGGAGTTTAGCAGGTCACTGGACTTTCAGTGCTAAAACTTGCACAGTCACAGACAAACCACATTTGGTCATCCAAAGGTTATGAGTTTATGAGATATAAACAAAAATACTTACCTTATAGATTATGGAAAGATAGCATAGAAGTTAAGGTATTTTGCTTCATATGGATTCCATATGAATCCATCCCTGGTACTACACATGACCCTAAATACCACCAGGAGTTACTCTTGAATACATAGTCATGAGTAGCCACATAGAACTGCACAGTGTAGGCAAATTCTTCCCCCAATCAAAAATATGTTTTATTTTATAAATATAATTAAGTGTAATATAATGAAAGGGGAAGCGGAAGCTTCCTAGATTTTGGCATAAGTAACTGAGATAAGCCACAGCTTACAGTTTAGCCACAGCTAATCTTCTGAGGATCTCAGCCATGATTAGAACAAAACTAGCCTCTAAAAGTAAATGGTATTTTTAAAAAACCATTAAAACCATTAAAAACTGTATTTTTAAATAAAAGAACAATAGAAGGACACAAAAGCATCAAGAGACACAAAAGCAGCAGGAGACACAAAAGCAGCAGGAGACACAAAAGCAGCAGGAACCGTAGCTTGGGATGAGGCTGGTAAAAGCCCTGAGAAAGGGATGAGTGCTCCCTCCCCAAAAGATATATTTAAACTGAGAGATGATGCCTCTCCTTTGCTGATAGAACACAGGCTTTTCCTGTCCAGAGATATAACAAAAGAGGAACATATCTGCTCCACTTAGCTCTGTGGCTGCATTTATCCTCTAACCAAGCACAAGCACAATACATAGAAGAAGAAAAAACCCACACTGCAAAGGACATTATGTGAGAATGTTGAAAAACACCAGCCTGCTTAGAGAATGAACATGATATATCTAAAGACCCAACAAGTACCAGCTATCTACATAGCCTATTTAGAAAAGACGTCAGAGAAAAAGTTTGGAGATGTTCAAGAAACTCAAAGAATCCCTGGGATGAACCGGATGAACCACAAATAAGAATCAAGAGGATATGAAAATAGAAATAAGAAAACTCAAAAAGGCCAAAGCAGTGGCACAAATGGTAGGGTGTTTGCCTTGCACATGCTAATCTAGGACTGACCGAGGTTCAATCACCCAGCATCCCATACAGTCCCTCAAGACAGGAGAGACTTCTGAGCACATACCCAGGAGTAACCCATGAGTATCACCAGGTGTGGCCTCCCAAACAAACAAACAAAACAAAACAAAAAAGAAAACTCAAAAAATCTTGGTATCCTAAATGAAACCTCACTGGAAAGCCTCACCAACAAAGTAACAAGTGCTGAAGACAGAATCAGTGAGCTGGAAAATGAGATGAATAACAATCCCATAATATGGTAGAGGCAAAAAAAGAGCCTTAAAACAGATGATTAGAATATGGAGAAAAAAATTCTCAAAGATTAGGAACAGATAAAAATAGAGGTATTCTATAAACTAAATAGAAACATCAGAATCATTGAAGTCCCAGAAACCTAGGAATAAAATCTCCATTTAAAAAATCAACAGTCAAGGATATCATTGCAGAAAAACTTTCAGAACTAAAAAGTGCATGCAATCAAATATTACATGCCCAAAGAATACCAGCTAAAAAAGATCCAAAGAAAACACCCTAAGGCACATCCTAGTCACAATGACAATCTGACAAATCCCATAGAGATGGATGGAAAACTGAAGACAGCAAGATCAAAAGGGAATTTATGTACAAAGAAACATTATTAAGGTTTACAGCAGTCTTGTCAAAAGCAACCCTCAAGGACGGAAGGCAGTGGTGGGATATAGTGATAAAATTCAAAAAAATGAATGCTTTGCCAAGAATATGTCACCCAGCCAAAATTACTTTCAGGTTTAAAGAAAAGATGCACAGCTTCACAGACAGACCAGAGCTAAGGAACTTTACAGACTCAAACCAATCTTAAAATAACTGAAAGGTCTAGGCAAGGCAGTCCCAACAAACACACCAAACTCTTACAAAAAGATGACCCTCAACCACAATCCAATGTAAATAAACTAAATGCACCAGTTAAGAGACATAAAGTGGCAAAATGGATCAACATGTTGAATCCAACGTTTGCTGACTCCAGTAAACACAATTAAATAGCCAGAGCAAAGTGGCCCTCAAAGTCAAAAGTTGGAGAACAATCATTCATGCAAACAACTCCATTAAAAAGACAGGAGTGGCCACATTATATCAGATGACACAGACTTTAGATTTAAAAAGGTGATAAGGAATAGATAGATACTTTTTCAGTATAGTCAAGGCCATTTACCACAAGACCATGCAAATATTATACTCAATGGAGAAAAACTGAAAGCCTTTTTCCTATAATCTGGCACAAGACAAGTCTTCCCCCTCTTGCCACTCCTACTCAACATAGTACTAGAAGTACTTTCCATAGCAATTAGGCAATAAAAAGATGTCAAGGCCATCCAGATAGGAAAGAAAGAAGTCAAGTTCTCACTGTTAGCAGATGACATGATACTATATTTAGAAAACACTTGGGCCGAAGAGATAGCATAGAGGTAAGGCATTTGCCTTTCATGCAGAAGGACGGTGGTTCAAATCCCGGCATCCCATATGGTCCCCAGAGCCTTCCAGGAGCGATTTCTGAGCGTAGAGGCAAGAGTAACACCTGAGCACTGCTGGGTGTGATCCCCCCCCCAAAAAAAAGAAGAAAAGAAAAGAAAAAGAAAACTCTTAAGACTTTACCAAAAAACTCTAGAAACAATAAATTTGTAAGGTGACAGCCTACAAAATTAACACAAAAAAATTAATGGCCTTCTTATATGCAAATAATGATAGAGAAGAAGTAGTATTTTAAAAAATACCATTCTCAATATTACCACAGAAACTCAAGTACCTTGGTGTCCACTTAAATAAAGAGGTAAATGACCTATACAAAGTAAACTACAAAATACTGCTAAAAGAAATAAAAGAAGACATAGTAAATGGAGGAATATATCCTACTCACGGATTAACATTATTAAAATGGCAATACTCCCTAAAACATTGTACATGTTTAATGCAGTCCCTCTATGGATACTCATGTTATTCTTCAAAGAAGTGGATCAAACACTCCTAAAATTTATTTGGAAGGATAAATGCTTATGAATTGCTAAAGCAACCCTTCGGAAAAAGAATATAAGAAATATCACTTTTCTAAACTTTAAATTGTAATTACAAAGCAATACTTATCAAAACAGTACGGTATTGGAATAAAGACAGACACTCAGATCAATGGAATAGACTTGAATATTCAGAAAATGTAACCTGGACATATAGTCAATTAATCTTTGATAAAGGGACAAAAAAATGAAGCAAGGAAAGTGTCTTCAACAAATGATGTTGGGACAACTGGTCAACCACATGCAAAAAAGCAAACTTAGAATTCTAACACTATACAGAAAGGTCAAAGCAAAATTGAATAAAGGCCTTTAAATTAGACCTAACAGTCTATGCTATATAAAAGAAAATGTAAGCAAAATATTTCATGACATTAAGACTAAGACATCTTCAGGGAGGAAATTCCACTGTCCAAACAAGTGGAAGCAGAGATAAACAAATGAGACTACTTTAAATTGAAAGGCTTCTGTGCCACAAAGAAAACAGTAACTAGAATACAAAGGTCACCCACAGAATGGGAGAAACTATTCACCCAAAATTCATCTAATAAGGGGCTAGTATTCAAGATATACAAGTTACTGACAGAATTTAACAAGAAAAATAAATCTAACCACATCAAAAAATGGGGAGAAGAAATGAACAGACATTTCTTCAAAGCAGAAGGCCAAAAGGCACATGCAAAAATGCTCCATATCACTAATCATCAGGAATATGTAAATCAAAACAACAATAAGATGTCATCAGACACCACAGATACTGGCGCACATCACAAAGAACAACCGGTGTGGGCAGGGATATGAGATAAAGGAACCCTCATTCACTGCTGGTGGAAATGCTGACTGGTTCAACCTTTCTGGAAAACAATATGGATATTCCTCAAAAAGCTGGAAATTGAGCTCCCATATGATCTAGCAATACCACTCCTATGGATATACCCTAGGAAAACAAAAACACAATACAATAATTCCCTCTGCATTTTTATTTATGTTTCTCACAGCACTGTTTATAATAGAATCTGGAAACAACCCAGATGCCCAATAACAGATGAGTGGCTAAAGAAGCTGGAGTACATTTACACAACGGAATACTATGCAGCTATTAGAAAAAATCTGAAGTCATAACATTTGCCTATACATGGATGGACATAGAAACTATTATGCTGAGTATAATGAACCAGTGGGAGAAGGATAGACATGGAATAGTCTCACTTATCTGTGGAATTTCAAAAATAAATGACAGCATGGCAACTATATCCAGAGTCAATAGAGCTGAACACAGTGAGGACCAACTTATGACATGAAGCTTGCCACAAAGAGAAGTGAGTGCTGCTAGAGCACTAACCACAATTACAACTACCATAACAATAATAGTGAGGGAGAGGGGCCAATGTCTGTCTGAGAGACAAGCAGGGAGTTGGACTGGGGAAGGAAACTGCAGGGATATTTCAGGAAAGATTGCACTGGTGAAGGGTGGTGTACATTCTATGAGTAAAACCCTAGTCTGAAAATTTTTGTAAACACAATGATTAAATAAAAAGCTTTTAAAATAAATAAATAAAAGAACAACAAAGTCTTTTTAAAGCATACGGAGAAACATTTTTTATTAGAGAGGGATCTGGGGATTGTATTGTACATAAACTAGATTTATATATAACACTTCAAACTAAAGAAGAGCCCATCAGGAAACAAATTATTTTTAAAGAATCTCGTGCTTCCTAAAGAGTTACAAAAATCTCTAAATAAAACATCAGTTTAATGGTCTTGGAGGTAAATAAGGACATGCTTAGCAATGGTACCTAATTACCTAGCTCCCAGCCTACATTTCTGACTCTGAAATATACCAACTCTATGAATTTAGACAAAAAACAAGCATCCACCCAGAGAACTTCAAAGATGATTTCACAGTGCTAAGGAATTATTTCATTGTACCAAAAGTTGATATGAAAGGTACCATGAGGTTCAAAAGGCTATTTAGAGAGAAAGAATCCTGGGAAGAGGGTAGAATAGAAACAGCAGTAGTCTGCCTCTACATCCCGACAATTACATGACAGGATCTATTTGATACAACTATTTTGGAACTCTAGAGTTTATTGAAAGCTTGCAACTTCCAGGGGAAGGCTTGGACAGTAAATTACAGTTAATTTCAGTTCTTAGCACAGAGAATTAGAAACAAAATGCTCTAAGGTATATTGAGGTGAGAGAAATGACTCAAAGGTTAAGAATGCATGCTTTGATTGCAGCCCTGAATTCAATCCCTGATACCATCCAGTCCCCTGAGTATTCTCAGGAGGGTGCCTTGAGCACTGTGCAGGAAATAGTCTCACCCCCGGAGCACTGGATATGGCTCCATAACAAACAACAAAAATCCTAAAAAATATGTGGAAAACAAATAGCAAACTGTCAGCAGTACTTATTACAAGTAATGACTTTAAGTGGATTTACTGTCCAATCAAAAGACAGGGTTGGGGTAGGGCTGGAAGATAGTTCACATGGCAGAGAACATGCCACTAAAAGAAGCCTCAATTTCCCCCTGGCAAGCAGTTCCATTTTAGCTATCTCCATCTGCCTAAGACACTCCTCAACCCCCAGATCCCATATTACATTTTAGCTACATTTTAAACATTCCTATAAAATCTTGTGTTCTTCCTGAAAAGGGAAAGTTAGTACTTTCCCAAGACCATACACTCTGTCCCAGGCTCACCAAAGACTAAGATAATAATCAATACCTAAATGGTACAATAGATAACCCAAAAGACTTTTAAACCAGGAAGACCACTTTGTACAGTCCTTACATTCTCTTTAATATTCTTACCAATCCATAAGAAACACATAGAACTCAATCTTCACTTATAGAGCCTACACAAAAAGAACTCTTAACACTTTTAATTTATTCCTGTATTAAGTTCCTCCCAGCTGGGGAGTTCTTTTTAACTTTCCAATAAACTTTTCTATTTTCCAAATCTGAGTCTAAGCATCATAACCATCATCATAACTGGGAACCATGAATGAACACAGAGACCCACATCATCTCCCCTGTCACTCTCCCACATAGCCCCTGAGTAGTTATGGTTGTAGCCTGGTGTTCCATATATGCACTCTATCCAAAGCACTGCTCATCACTGAACTACCAGGCTGAGTTCAAGTAAGGGTGTCACTGTCCCATCCCCAACATTACTCTTTTGAGGGAGCCAACCCCACTGGTGCTCAGGGTTACTCCTGGCTCTGAGCTCAGAAATCACTCCTGGCAGGCTCAGGAGACCATATGGGATATCAGGGATTGAAACCAAGTTGGCTTCATGAAGGCAAATTCCCTACCTGCTCTACTATTGCTCAAGACCTCCTCCTTCCCCCTTGAAGCTTTATTTTTAAAAGAAAGGGAAAAGGTCAGATCCAGAGTATAGTGGGTAGGATAATTGGCCAATCTGGGTTCAATTTCTGACAGTCCACATGGTCCTCCAAGCCTGCCAGGAATGACCTCTAAGCATAGAGTTGTAGTAAGCCCTGAGCACCACCCTTTCCAAAAACAAAACAAAACAAAACAAGATTAATTAATTAATTAATTAATTAAAAACAAGAGGGGGAGGAAATGAAAGAAAGTAAAAGACAATTACTAGAAAAATCTTGCTTTCTGCAAGAGTATAAAGAAACAAAACAAAGAATGAGGGATTAGACAAAACCTGAAAACTATGAATCAAAGATACTGGGGACCAGAGAAAGGTATGACTGAGAGCCTTTACTGGTGTAAAGGGTCATGAAGTAATGAGGATATGGGCATTGTGTAGCAAGCAGCACTACAAGTATAGAACAAATCACTACTACAGTGACATTCAGCAATGATTTGGCAATAAAAACAACACCAGAATGGAGGTGGAGAAAGGAAACAGGATTCAACAATACGCTGACACAAAAGACTTAACTTAAATACATGGACACTAATAAATTGAAAGCAGAATGACAGAAAAAGTGTTTTTGCAAGCAATAGAACATCCAGAAGAGAACAGAAATTGGTTTAATAGTATCAGAACAAATAGATTTTAAATCAAATGAATATAAGGTTTCAGTTTTACAGATATATAAAAGTTCTAGAAATGATGGGAGTGATGGTTGAATGACAACATACATTTTCATTTGGTTGGCTGATTTGGGGAACCTCCTTAAATTTTAAAAACCATGAGACAAATTCCAGCCCTTAAGTGCTGTCACTCTGCTCCTTTTTTTCCTCCTTTTTTGGCCTCCTCTTAGTCCCTTCAGTTCTTTCTCTGTCAACTAAATGTCAGTGTTCAGGATTTTACAGCTCTGTTTTTATTTTAGGTTTTCTCTCCTTTATCTATACATATTATCTGGATTTTCACAACTACTTCTTTGTTCTATTGATTTACAATGGGGTTTTCCCTTAACTTTATTTCCACCCCCCAGCCCCAGCCACAGTAGAGAGATAATTTAACACAAACTTAAACCCAACCCACAGCCTTTGTGAGAGAGTGTACTTCTTTTCCTAACACATTTTCAGAAACATATTTCTTCTTCCTGACAAAATGAAAACTGTGCCCAGATCCCTACCTCCCTCTTACCTGTCTCACAGCCAAAGATATAGATAGAAAAATAATAGGGCCCTCACTTTATCCTTCCCTACCCTGTATATACTAAAGGACTCTGTGACTTCTCTGCCTATCTCTCTCTATATGCATTATTATAAATATTTGTTCCCTCTTTTCTACCTCCTCTTGTAGACCACAAACTGTATGAGCTGAGGCTTTGTCCGTTTTATTAACTATTCCATCCAGCTCCAACAAGGTGCCCAACACTTGTCAGCCACTCAGTAAGTATATAAAAGAAGTGCAGTGAGAAACAGCATCTAAATAGACCCCACATGACCCAAGAGCAACTGAGCAAGAGAGCAGATGCAAAGATTAGCAATATGTAATCAATATGTAGCTCAATTCAAAGGTCCACATTTTTGCTAATTATTTTATGCTAAATAACCCTGACTCTTCACCCTAGTGCTGTCAGTATAATAAGCTCAATACAGTCCAATTATTGGCATGGCTGTCCTGGGACCGCCAAAATTTTGGCAGTGCTCACAGGACCATCTGGCCCTCAGTTGTCCTCCCAAAGTACATTTCTGCTCTTCTCTTATAAATGCTCTGTCCATCAGCTTCACCTTTTACTAGCTAGTTGCTGATTATTGATGAGTGCTGAAAAGTAACAGCAACAGGGAAAAGATTCGAGTCAGCCAGACCAGTCCCAAAAGCTCACCATCAAGTCTGATACCCCTTCCTAATATAGATTCATAATGCTCTTCTGAAAAGATCAGGCTGGTCAGACAGAATGCTCATATGATACAAATTATATAACATTTTGGTCAACATTTGAATTAGGTCCAGTTCCATAGGATAATTTTAATTAAAAAAAAAAAAACACCTGTTTAATGTTGAGAGTGATGTATTTATAGAACAAATGAAATAGACTCGAGCTGGAATAACTTGGATCTGGGGAACCAAATTAAAGTCTTCATTGAAGACTACAGAACAAAAAACATCTTTCTTGTCCTGGGAGAATAAAGATTGTCACATACATTTTATCACAAAGAATACAGCTAACTTTGAGTAATGCAAAATGAGGTACAAAAATTAAATTTGAAAAAAATTTAACCTCACTGTATGTGGCTAATACTAGATACTAGCATATGGAGACTTTTTTTCAGAAGAAAACATTCTCCTGAATATACAGCCTTTCATGTACTAAGTAATGGTAGACAGACATAGCTAATAAACCTCACTAACAAATTTGCATCACCTATAAAAATACTGCAGTCTGTAGTATTATAAAAATTGTAGAGCTCAATTGTAAATCTCCTTAAAAGCTTTTGTCCTGTATCACAAAATGTGTGAGTTCTATTTATAAAGTGATACCAAAAATAGATAGTACTGTTAAGTACTAGTGCATTCCACTTTACAACAGTGTATTTTTCCAATCCATTTTCCATGAGATCTTCTCTCCTAAATGCAAATATTTGAAAACAAGTGCTAAGATGCATGCAGGAGATTCCCTGAAGTGATAGCCATGTATTCATACTAACTCTCAAACTGCAAAGAATAAAACTCCCCTGCTGAACTGTCACTACACAGTTAGTGCATGTCCCATTCTTGGTAATTCCTGTATGACAGCCTCATGTTTTCCTTCCAATTAGACATATTTACAAGGCAAAACTATACAAAGAGTGTAGTGAAGAATACAATTGAAATTTCTTCCCCACAGAGGATGGTTACCAGCCCCTAAGTTGGTTGCTTATTTTATTTTTATTTTTATTTATTTTTATTTTTTTATTTAAACACCTTGATTACATACATGATTGTGTTTGGGTTTCAGTCATGTAAAGAACACCACCCATCACCAGTGCAACATTCCCATCACCAATGTCCCAAGTCTCCTTCCTCCCCACCCGACCCCCGCCTGTACTCTAAACAGGCTCTCCTTTTTTTTTTTTTTAACAGTCTGGCTTACATTTTGGTGCCAATACCAACTGCTGGTTATGTCATCTAATCAGCCAGGATGATGCCTTTTGTTCTTCAGTTTTTGTGACTTTGGGGTATTTTTTTTTTGAACATTGAAAGTTGCCAACAATTCCAAATGGTGTCTCATTATTTCTTTCAATTTGTTTCCATGTAACAATAAACTATTATCTTTAGATAGAATTGTAGACTAAAATGATAAATAACCTGGTAAGATCTACAAACAGACCTCCTTCCATTGGTTTAAAATGAAGTGTTTTTTAATACCAAGTCACAAAAGTGAAAAACACATCTCTATGTTCTTTTAATACCAATTCATACATCAAGAGATGATTTACTGAGTGGCCACTAATATCACACAAGTTTAAATTAACAAAGCTAATTCTATATAGTTTCTCAACTCAGAATAAAGTTAGACATTTGATCAAAAAAATCCTTTCTGTTCTAAATATTTATTATTAATATTTTAATTAAAAGCAGAAAAAAGGTTAACATGCAGAATTATTTTTCTCATACAGAACTTTCTGACTTACAATAGGTCAAGCATCGGTGCTCAGGTTTAAAGCGTGGAGAGGTTATAAAACAGGTACAAATATCTGTAAAAAAATAAAAATACTTGATAAATCTCAAAAATACGTAATTTTTAATGAGGATATGATATTTCATGCTATCTATATTCAGGAAGAATCTCTTCATTTATTCTCTTCTTGCCCCTTTCACTTTTATTTCTTAGATTCTACTTTTTAATTTTATATACCCTATTACTGAGATAATGTACATTTTCCACAAACAATTAAAAGTAAATTTATTATTTTTATCTAGAAAAATTTTCAGTAGATCTCTGGAAGAACTTCTATAAGGTTCCAATCTCATACCTAATTCTGAAATTTGTAAATGCAAATTTTCTTTTTTTTTTTTTTTTGGTTTTTGGGCCACACCCTGTGACGCTCAGGGGTTACTCCTGGCTATGCGCTCAGAAGTTGCTCCTGGCTTCTTGGGGGACCATATGGGACGCCGGGGGATCGAACCGCGGTCCGTCCGGTCCGTCCTAGGCTAGCGCAGGCAAGGCAGGCACCTTACCTCCAGCGCCACCGCCAGGCCCCGTAAATGCAAATTTTCATTTTATACCATTCCACCAAAGAAAAATTGCAATAAGAAAATGTAGAACAGGGGCCAGAAAGATAGCACAGCTGACCCAGGACTGAAGGTGGTTCGAATCCTGGCATTCCATATGGTCCCCTTTGCCTTCCAGGAGCAATTTCTGAGTGCAGAACCAGGAGTGCCCCTGAGAGATGCCAGGTGTGACCCAAAGACAAAACAAAACAAAAGAAAAGAAAATATAGAACAAAGCTTTACCTAGGGCCCTTCTTCACCAATCCTCTATGATTCTCTGTAGAGATACAAATCTGACCAAACTCCAGGTATGCCACTATTTGGGCTGAGATCATCAGGATATTTTTTTGGAATGAGCTCAGGCGCACACACACACACACACACACACACACACACACACACACACACACACACACACACACACTTCTCTGACTTCCAGGAGATCTGGCAGCTATAACCATGCCCCACAAAAGCCACAGTATCAATAGTAATCCTTTGAATTTCTGAATTGCTCAGCTGCATTTGCAGCCATGCAAAAACTTAATTTGTTTGATGCTGTCATCCCTATAGGAACACATCAATTTAGATGTCAATGTGTAGCTGAAGTCAGTGAGTTTTCTAAAACAAATGAAATAACATAAATGTCAACTAGTACCAAGAGCTTACTAAACCTTCTGCCAATGTCTTAATGATCTCATTGGAGATACGATAACATTCACAATGTTGCTGTTGCTGTGCTTCTTTTTGTCTTTTAAATTTTCTTTCTTTTCTTCCTTTTTTTCCTATTCTTTTTAAAATATTTTTGTTCTTACTTATTTGAAAACAAATGTGCATGTTCTTTAAAGGAAGTAAATTTTAAAAAAGAAAATATAGGACAATAGCACATTCCCCCTGGACACAGTCATCATGTCTATATCTGGCCAGCTCCAGATCCTTAATCTATTTTCAAAGGAGATGTAAACCAAGCTCTAAGAAATTATGGGAGTGCCGGCCATGCAGTTGAAAACTGGCAAATTTGGGAGAAAAAGTGGGCTAAGTCCCTGCCTGACAATGGCATGCCAGCTGCACCCACCACCCACAATCACCACTTTGCCAGTGTCACAGCTTTACCATTCATGTGTGGCTAACTATGGAGACACTACTCCAACCAGAAATCCAGGTATGCCAGTATTGGGGCTGACATTATTAGGACTTTTTTAGAGTGAGTGTGGGCACCCACCCCCACCTTCTTATACTTCCAGAAGCCCTGGAAATCAAAATCATGCCCCACAAAAGCCAAAATATCAGCCACTGTGCTTGTACCTTACAGCAGCATTAAATTCCAACTCTTTTAATACTGTTATCCAAGTAGGAACATACCAATTTAGATGCTAATGCGCATGTGAAGCTACCTAATGATTGGAAAATAAAGAAGAAACAGAAATATCAAGTAGCAATCAGAGCTTAGTAAACCTTTTGACAATGGCTTAATGACCTCACTGAGAGATACAATAACTTTTCCTTCCTTCTTTCCTTCCTTCCTTCCTTCCTTCCTTCCTTCCTTCCTTCCTTCCTTCCTTCCTTCCTTCCTTCCTTCTTACCATCCTTCCTTCCTTCCTTCCTTTCTTCTTTCCTTCCTTTTTTTTTTTTAATAATTTCACTTCTACTTACCTAGAAACAAATGTATTATGATCAATAATATAATGCATGGTCTGTAAATAAAGTAATTTATGTATTTTAAAATGTAGGACAAAGAAAATCTATTGGAATAATAGAAATGTAGAAATATATTGAAATGTATATACTTAAATTTAGTCTGAGATAGGCAACTTGCTTCATTAAAGTCTCTAGGATACACCCTAATAGCAAAAATATAGTGCTGGAGTGATAGCACAACAGATAGGACATTTGCCTTGCAAGGAGCCAATGCAGGTTTGATCCCTTACATTCATACATACATCCCCAGAGGCTACCAGAAGTAATTTCTGAGTGAAGAGCCAGGATTGATTCCTGAGAATTCCCAGGTGCGGCCCAAATACTCCCTCCCAAAAAGCAAAAATAAACAAGTAGGACTATATCTATCTAAAGCACTTTTGCACAGCATTTAAAACAAACAAATAATCAATGTCCTTGAGAAATCAACTCTAATAGCAAGAAAAACAAAAGCAAAAATGAACAATTGAAACCACATTAAATCAAAATACTTTATACAGTAAAATAAAAGATATCATAGTGAATGAAAAAAATATTTGCCATCATATATGAAGTAAAAAGCTAGTATCCAAGATTTATTAAGAACTCATATAATTCTAGGAGTAACCCCTGAGTGCTGCTGGGTGTGGCCAAAAAAAAAAACAAAAAACAAAAAAAGAACTCATATAATTCTACAACAAAACAAATAACCCCATTAAAAATTGGACAAAAGAAATGCGCAGAAACTTCCTCAAAGAATAAATACAAGTGGGCAAAGAGCATATTAAAATTCTCTATATCATTAAACATTATTAAAATGCAAATCAAAAAACAATGAAATATTATTGCACATTAAAAAAATTGACACTCATTAAAAAAAAAACAGTGATAATGTGAATGCAGGGGGCCAAAAAGGATTCTCATACACTGCTGATGAAAATGTCAACTGGTTCAGCCTTTTTGAAAGACAATATGAACATTCTTCAAAAAACTCGGAACTAAGCTTTGACATGACCCACCAATTCTACTCCTAGGAACATAATCCAAGGACCCAAAGGCACAATGCAGAAAAGACATCTGCACTCCTATTTTCAGTGTAGTTCTACTCACAATAGCAAATCTGGAAACAACCCAAATGCCCAAGAACAGATAAATAAAGCTATAGTACATATACACAATAAAACTCTATGAGGCCATAGGCAGAGATAAAGTTATACAATTTGCTGATATATGGATGGATCTGGAGAATATCACGTTGAGTGAAATAAGTCCAAGGAATAGACAGACACAATGATCTTCCTCATATGCAGGATATAAAGAAACCTAGTAGGAAATAGCTAAATCGCAAAGGCAATAGAACCAAAGCCAAGACTTTAGTAGGAAGCTGCCACTGAGTCTGGGAAGGTGAGATAGATCAGGGAAGAGACCATGACAATGAGAAAGGGTAGTCACTGTTAACTAGGTGCTGAAAGTAGGTAAAGTAACATGCATGATACCCTGTCAGTAATAGTATTATAAGCCACATGCCTAAAAGAGGAGGTGGAGGGAGAAAAAGAAAAAGGACCTGCTTGCTATAGAGGCAGCCTGAGGTATAGGAGGGAAACTGGAGGTATTTGTGGAAGGAAATGGACAATAGTGAAGGAATTGATGTTGAAACACCGCACACCTGGGACTCAATCATGAGTAACTTTGTAATTTATAGTGATTCAATAAAAAAAACTTTGGAGATAAAAGACAAATGGCATAGAAAAAAAAAAAGAGAAAATGGCATGTTCCAAAGAGAACATAAAGATGGCTAGCAGTACATGAGTAAATGAAAACCATCATTTATTATTAAGGAAATGCAAATCAAAAACAATAATGAGGCTGGTCCAATGGCAGTGGTTTATCAGAACTTATTAACATTAGTATCACAAAAGTTGGTATATAACCCCCCCACTGCTCAATTTGACTGGATTAAAAAAAAACAATAATGAAATAAAAGATAAAATCTTGTCATTTGTGATCACATAGATGGAAATGTTAGGGTTCTTCAAAGCAACATAAAAAATGCCATATAAATTTACTCTATAAGGAATGAAAAAAGAAAAGGAAAGGCAAAACAAAACCAAACAAACTCACAAATCCCAATGACAGAACTGAGGTTAAAAAAGTGAGAGACAAAAAAAAATGGGGCCCGGAAAGATAGCACAGCAGCATTTGCCTTGCAAGCAGCCGATCCAGGACCTAAGGCGATTGGTTCGAATTCCGGTGTCCCATATGGTCCCCCGTGCCTGCCAGGAGCTATTTCTGAGCAGACAGCCAGGAGTAACCCCTGAGCATCGCCGGGTGTGGCCCAGAAACCAAAAAAGAAAAGTGAGAGAGAACATGAGAAAAAGGAAAAGGAAGTTGGGTGGAGTGTGATGAAAAGCTGGTTATTAGTACTTTAGTGTTAGATATGGTACGGTAACATACATTTGAAGAGACATAAATCTGTAGATCTAAAATATAATTTAAACAGGTATTACCAAAATTTAAAAATAAAAATTGAATAAAGACAGGCAGCACAGAAATTTTGGCCTAGTTATTCTTACCTAACAAACTATAAGTTTCCTGCTTACATGTTTACATGATTTTGTTTCCCTGGACAAAAAAAAATATTTCTATACTTGTCATATTGATCTCTACATATTGTCCTAATATAGTCCTTAAAGATTTAAACATTATTATACAAGAGCAATAAATTTCTCTCATATTTTATCTAGTTTGTATATCACAAACACAATTTTGTTTAGAAGATTGTCTTTGCACAATCATGCAGTTTGGGAAAATAGGTACTAAACTGGCATTATGAGTAGGTCCTAACATACCAATGTAAGTATTTTCCAAAGGCTACGTCTTTTTATCTTTTCATATCTGTCAAAGCAATATTTAGAATTCCCATAGGATAAAGGGAAATAAAATTTTAAGCTGATTGCGAGAGAACCAAAACACATTGGTGGCCACCTGAGACTTTGGCTCTTAAATCAACACTCCTGCCCCCAGAGTTCAATCAGATTAGTGCAGTGGTGTTTAAAATATCTCCACAATGAACTACCTTCCGAGTGGATTTTCTTTGTGTTCAACACCCTATTTGGCACTACTTTCTTCTGCATCTCGGTTATAATCATCAAAGTCACTGTTTTATTTTAGTAGTCATTTGAAATAACCTATCTCGAAATAAACCCTACTAATTATTTAAGAAAAAATTACTCTGAAAAGGATCCTATTCTACCTTTAACCTTAACATTTTTCCCAGCAAAAAAAAAAGCAAGGCTTGTCTCTTTCAATAGTATCAGTGTCTGAGTAAATCTACCTTCTAGATGGCTAAGTAAAGACACGTAAAGCAGTAATATTATAATATGAGAATGAAGATGGAATTCGTGAATTTTTCAAGCCGCAATGACCAACCTTACCCTGCACTATTTTGTTCTGCATATGTGCAAGATTTCTCCTTCCTCCCTCCCCTCCTTCCCTCCCTACTTCCTTCCCTCCCTTTGTTCCCTCCCCCTTCCTCCCTCCCTTCCTTCCCCCTTCCTCCCTCCCTTTCTTCCCCCTTCCTCCCTCCTTTCCTTCCCTTCTTTCCTTCCTTAGCAGTGCTCAGGGCTTACTCTTGGCTCCACAAAGGGATCACCTGGCAGGCTCTGGGGACCATATGGGCTGCTAGAAATCCAAGGGTTGACTGCCTGCAAGGCATTACCATTGTACTATCTTCCATCATTGAACAAATTTTTTGTTTGTTTTTTGTTTTATTGAGCCATACTTGGTGACGCTCAGAGGTTACTCCTGGCTGTGCAGTCAGAAATCGCTCCTGGTTTGGGGGACCATATGGGACGTGAGGGGATCGAACCACTGTCAGTCCTAGGTTAGCACATGCAAGGCAAACACCCTACTGTTGCGCCACCACTCCAGCCCCAACAATTTTTGTTTTGCTTTGTTTTTGTTTTGGGGCCACACCTGGCAGCCTTCAGGGTTACTCCTGGCTCTGTGCTCAGAAATCACTCCTGGCAGGCTCAGGGGACCATATGGGATGCAGAGGACTGAAACAGGTTCTACTGCGTGCAAGACAAATGCCCTACTTGCTGTGCTATTGCCTCAATCTCATGTTTGTTTTGTTGTAGTTTTGTTTTCTTTTGGTTTTGTCTTGTTGCTGTTTTGAATTGCAAGTCTTTCACAGTTGTATTTCAAGTATATAGTGTCCATGTGTTTTTTTTTTAAGGAAGTGACATACATTTCCTTATTTTTTAAATTTAATTTATTTAATTTTGGTGTCTTGGGCTCACACCCAGTGGCGCTCAGAGGTTCTCCTGGCTCTGCTCTGTGCTCAGAAATCGCTTCTGACAGGCTCAGGGGACCATATGGGATGCCAGAATCGAACTAGGGTCGGTCTGGGTGGGTCTTGTGCAAGGCAAATGCCCTACTCCTGAACTATCGCTCAGGCCCCCCACGTTTATTTTTTAATAAAAATTTTCATAGGTCGAAGAGATAACTAGAGTCCAATCCTAACACCACACTGAGTTATCAGGCCTGTGCACTCAGAAAGGGTACCACTGAGAGTGGTGTCAGGTCCACGATTCCTACATAGGAGACCTACCCCTAAAATGTTTATAAGGGGTGGGATTAAAAAGGAGGGTTGACACCTTACCGAAGCCACGCTTGCTGCCTCCACACCCAGAATCACCATTTACTCAATGGCCTGCTAATGACTGACCCTCTAGATTTTGCTCAGGGATGCTGATCTGACCACACTTCAGGTATGCAAGTCATTGGGCAATCATGAGGACTTTTTGGGGAGTGAGTGTGAGTGCCCTCCCCATCTCTTTCTTCTGGGAAAGCCTGGCAGCTATAACCACACCCACAAATGCAGTCACACCATGTTCGAAATGGACTTCTTCCAGGAGGTCCAATATCTGAGTACTTGCCCCTAACAATCATAGTATTATAGCTTTGAATTCATGGACAACTTCATTTGTTTGATGCTGTCATCCCTAAAGGAACACCCCAATTTAACAGACGGAACATAGAACAAGAGCTTACTAAAACTCTGCCATTTACTAGTGACTTCATTGGAGATATAGTAATTTTCACAAATGAACTTGCTACTATACTCTTTTTTCTTTCTTTCTTTTGTTTTCTCATCCATTTTATTTTTTTCAATTTTTTCCATTTTATTCTTTTCAATAACTTTGCTTTCACTTATCTAGAAAGAAATGTATAATGTATTATGATAAATTATGTCAATATGTGATGCATTTTCTCTAAATAAAAAATAAAATATACATGGCAAGGGGGAAGCTATAGTGCAGCAGTAGGTCATTAGCCTTGCACACCGCTGACCCAAGACAGACCTCTGTTTGATCCCTGGCGTCCTATATGGTCCCCCAAGCCAGGAGCGATTTCTGAGCGCTAGCCAGGAGTAACCTCTGAGCATCACCAGGTGTGGCCCAAACACCAATAATAATAATAATAATAATAATAATAATAATAATAATTACACCCCGGGGAAAATAAAGAGGGTGGATATATTCATGAAGACAGCAGTTAAAGTTGAATCTACCAGTGCAAAGACCATTTAAATTCCATTAAATGTAGTGGAATAATTTTTCTTTCTTTGTACATTACTGTTTGTTTGGTTTATGGGCCACACCCAGCAGCACTCAGGGTTTACTCCTGGATTTATACTCAGAAATTACTCCTCAAAAGCTCGAGAAATCATATTGAATATTGGGGATCTAACCCAGGTCGGCTGTGTGCAACGCAAATGCCCTACCTTCTGTTGCTATCACTCCAGTCCAAAATGAAGTGGAATTGTTGCAATTATTTCCACAGAATATATTACTCATCTCTAAAGTCATTTTCTATAATTGTCTTAGATGATAAATATGGAAAATTGGAGCTGGAGAGATAGCTTATCAGGCCAGAGCACATGCTTTGCATGCAGGGAGCCTGGAGTTGAAGTTCAGCACTCATGGCTCCACCAATCAGCACGAGGCATGCTCCCTGACATCATCACAAGTATGGCCCACATTATCCAATAAAGCATACTGAAAAATACCTTTGAAGTGAACTAAAACTCTTAGTATATTAAAAAAAAAAAGTGCATCTTGCCCTTGAAGCACAAATAGAGTAAAGTAGTTTTCTATATAAGGGAGATATAGGAGCTTTATGGTGAGTCCCCCCCCACTTCTACCTTACACATACACACACACA
Source organism: Suncus etruscus (assembly GCF_024139225.1). Lineage (NCBI taxonomy): Eukaryota > Metazoa > Chordata > Mammalia > Eulipotyphla > Soricidae > Suncus > Suncus etruscus. The sequence goes on along the minus strand of NC_064863.1, from coordinate 60,378,079 downwards.
CACACACACACACACACACACACACACACAGAGGTCCAACCATAAGCAGGTTCAATATGTACCCCATTACAAAACAGAGGTATCAAGACAGATAGTATAAGGGTTTAAGCACTTGACTTGGATACTGCTGACCCTTATTTGATCCTCATGATTGTGATCCAACCCCCCCACAACAACCCCCACGACTACCCCCCAAATTACTGATACCTTCATTCAATAAGCTAAAGAGGCTAATGATAAAAAACAGAAATAAAAGGAAAGATGGAGAAAATACTTTGCTTGTGGTGCATACTGCATAATAACCTTTATATAAATGATTTCATTTAATGCTACCCAAAACTCTATAATTTAAGGTTTAGGGAGCTTATAGTTTTCAAGAGAATTTTGTGTGTGTGGTGCAGGATAGTTTTCATTGAAATTTTCTAGAAATAATGCTAGGTGAAGGAAAGCAAGAAGTGCATGTTCAGCAGAGAGCACTGGCTTCTGCAAAGTGGAAATAAGGAAAGAAGCATAGAGACATGCAAGCAAGATACAAGGGAAAACACAGCCTTGATGAGAAGGATTCTAGAGAATTTCTAATTCACTCAGTTAGAAAAGAACAGAACTAGAATTAAAACTTGGATTGTACTGACCACACACACCTGCTGCCTCAGCATGCCCCTTCTCCAATTTTACATGAGCCTGTAAAGCATTCTCATCAAGTCATCTTCAAACTTAAAACTTTGAACTCCTTTCTTGTCCTTAGATAGCTATGAATTTTTCTTTTTCTTTCTTTCTTTCTTTTTTTTTTTGGGGGGGGGCACACACATTTGACACTCAGGGGTTACTCCTGGCTATGCGCTCAGAAATCGCCCCTGGCTTGGGGGACCATATAGGACGCCAGGGGATCGAACTGCGGTCCGTCCTACGCCAGCGCTTGCAAGGCAGACACCTTACCTCTAGCACCACCTTTTCAGCCCCAGCTATGTATAAATTCAAGTATAAATATATATAAGATATATATGTAAAATATATAAATCCAAATATAAATTCATATCCTTCACTAAAGCCAATAAATAAATAAATAAATAGTAGAAAGGTTTCTGGAACTGATGTCACAGCCAAATCCAAAAGTAATAATAAAATATTTTAGAGATGATAAGGCAAAAAAGGTACGAAAGGAGGAAACTTTTTCTTTAAAGTAGCTATTCTGGCCTATAGAAAAAGAATTAGGTATATTTCTTCATGGTATTCTATAATAGAATAAGTGAACCATATCTAATCTATCAATATGAAAAAATCTGAAAAACTGATTTGAAGAAAACAAATTAGAATATGTTATGCATTGAATAATATGGATTCACAATATTTAATTGATTTCATTTTAAATATATGCAATAAGAATATACATTGGTAGAAATATTTTATTCATATAAAAAGCATAAAATATTAAGAGAAAGGGGAAAATCTGCCTGTGTAATGATTATTTCCATTAAGACTAGGCAAGAAGTAAATACAGAAAGGAAATTACTGTATTTTCCAGTGTATAAGACGACTTTTGAAACAAAAAAGGTTAACCGAAAATCGGGGGTTGTCTTATACGCCGAGTATATCATGAAAAATATTTCAATATGCCGCTAAACGAAAATTGTCTGAATATTGCCACAAAACGAATTTTCCAACTCGACCCTGCACCAATCGCTGCAAGGCTGCTCGGACTGCCTCTCTAACTCAGCCAATCCAAATAGGCTATTTATGCATGCAAATTAGACAATGTTCTGGACCCGAATCTACACTGTAAAAAGCCTGCTCAGATTGGCCAGAGTCAGAGAGGAAGTCTATTACAGCATAACCTTTGAACCTTTGCTTGTTGTGATTGGCTCACTGTGGTACATACAGTTGCAGCACAGGAACGTTCTGTCTGATACAGCGAATATAGGCCTAAGGGGGTCGTCTTATACTCCCAGTCATCTTATATGCCGGCAAATACGGTAACTATAACTATAATTTTATTTTGCTTTGCTTTTTGGATCATACCTAACAATGACAGGGTATTACTTCTGACTCTGCACTCAGATTATTCCTGGCAGTGACAAGGGATCATATGGGGTGCTGGGGATTGAACCCAAGTGGGACACATGTAAGGCAAATGTTCTACATGCTGTAATAATGCTTCAGCCCTCTAATGTAATTTTTGTTTTTGTTTGTTGTTGTTGTTGTTTGGTTTTTGGGTCACACCCGGCGGTGCTCAGGGGTTACTCCTGGCTCTGAGCTCAGAAATTGCTCTTGGCAGGTTCAGGGGACCACATGGGATGCCGGGATTCAAACCACCGTTCATCCTGGGTCGGCTGTGTGCAAGGCAAATGCCTTACCACTGTGCTATCTCTCCGGCCGCTCTAATGCAGTTTTTGGTTTTTTGTTTGTTTGTTTTTTTGGTTTTTGGGCCACACCCAGTGGTGTTCAGGGGTTACTCCTGGCTGTCTGACCAGAAATAGCTCCTGGCAGGCACAGGGGACCATATGGGACACCGGGATTCGAACCAACCACCTTTGGTCCTGGATCGGCTGCTTGCAAGGCAAACGCCGCTATGCTATCTCTCCGGGCCTTCTAATGCAGTTTTTAATACTGAAACAAATATGGGAGTCTAATCACATGTGTTCAATGTAAAGCACCTCCAAATACTGATTTATTCGTTTTCATAGATTCCCAAGTATTTGAAATAGTTTGCTATTTCAACACATAATTCTCTATATTTTTGAAACTTAGCTTATCATTTCAACTGAACAGGAAACTTGGTAAGTTATGAACAATGAAAAATTAAGTATCGTGTGATAGGAAATATATTGGCATATATTTACATATTTATACTCTCTGAGACTAAAAGACCATAGGAAGTATATTAAAGAGTCCCACATACTGATAAAACTATAAGCTGGTAAATGTAGCATACAGGGAGCAGTTTGGCAGATGTTCTGAGCAATAATTTAGGGGAGGAGAGAATGTCAAAATAAAGATAGATGAATGGCATGTTGGAGACTTGCTCTTTGAGTTCATATTCTCCCTTGAACACATATCTCACTTGCTTGTTTCTATGTTCCTTGGCTTTTTTATTTCCACTTTGGAGAAGCTTGTGCTCTCTTTTGAACACGTATTTCCCCTTTTTCTCTCCTCTCCTGTCTTTCTAAGCAAGTTTCATTCAATAAAAACTACCTTGCTCCACTGAAAAAGAAAATAAAATCATTACAAAAATTTTAAACAGAATGCTGAAGAAGGTAGTTGAAAAGAAAGTGTCCTGTAAGGAGGAGGGGCAATTATGGAAAGTATTTGAAGCTTGAACGGTCTGCAAAGGCAGTTTCTCAGCTGACACTTAGCTACACTTCAGTTAAAGGAAAGAAGGGCTTATCAACAATTCCTCATCCCCGCTAGAGAATAGACTGGCTTACTTGAGACTAAATCTTCTCCTTAGGAAAAAATAAAATCCTGAACCCAATGAGATTTCATACACATACAGACAGATCTGATTGATTGAGGGCACCTCCAATAAAATAAGCAAAGGAGAGGCATCAGAAAATTTATCAAGGGAGCAAGTTGCAGGGTATAGTATATTCAAAAAAAAAGAGAAAGAAAGAAGAAAGAAAGAAAGAAGAAAGAAGAAAGAAAAGAAAGAAAGAAAGAAGAAAGAAAGAAAGAAAGAAGAAAGAAAGAAAGAAGAAAGAAAGAAAGAAAGAAAGAAAGAAAGAAGAAAGAAAAAGAAAGAAAGAAAGAAAGAAAGAATGGGGTCGGGAAGGTGGCGCTAGAGGTAAGGTGCTTGTCTTGCAAGTGCTACCATAGGATGGACCGCGGTTCAATCCCCTGGCATCCCATATGGTTCCCCCAAGCCAGGAGTGACTCTGAGCGCATAGCCAGGAGTAACCCCTGAGCATCAAACGGGTGTGGCCCAAAAAAGAAAAAAGAAAAGAAAAAGAAAGAAAGAAAGAAAGAAGAAGAAGAAGAAAGAAAGAAGAAAGAAAGAAAGAAAGAAGAAAAAGAAGAAGAAAGAAAGAAAGAAAGAAAGAAAGAAAGAAAGAAAGAAAGAAAGAAAGAAAGAAAGAAAGAAAGAAAGAAAGAAAGAAAGAAAGAAAGAAAGAAAGAAAGAAAGAAAGAAAGAAAGAAAAAGAAAGAAAAACTAACAGTAAACTCAGCAACAGAGAGCGGAACCCTCAGGGACCCAGGAATTCAACAGTATTTCTGAATCTCATGCAGAATTAAATTCCACTTAGGAAATTGTGGGGAATGATCTTTCCCATCCTTTCCAAAACTGAAGAAAGAAATATTTCATATCTGAATCTCAGAAACAAAAGTGACCAAGACATTCGCAGGGATCCAAGTGAGGTGCTCAGAGAGAAAAAAAGTCTCATTTATCAGGCTCAAAGGGAGCTGTAATATCAGTGTCCCAACTTCATTCCAGGTGGCAGTCTGGCAAGAACAATTTGATTCAAATCAAAAGAAAGTACTGTGCATCTACTGAATAGTCTTCTGTAGCTGAACTTCCTCTTTGTCTTGACTGGGACACAAGAGCAAGAAAACCATCTTTTTCTCACTTTTTTTTTTTTTTTTTTTTTTTTTTGGTTTTTGGGTCACACCCAGCAGCGCTCAGGGGTTATTCCTGGTCCCACTCTCAGAAGTCACTGCTGGCAGGCTCAGGGGACCATATGGGATGCCAGGATTTGAACCACCGTTCTTCTACATGCAAGGCAAGTGCCTTACCTCCATGCTATCTCTCCGGCCCCTTTTTCTCACTTTTTAAGAGTGTCACTAAGAGACAAGAGTCATGCCAATACCAAGGCAGCGATTGTGGTGTAGTAACATGTGGGCTCCAATGAGGCAGCAACAGCAGCAGCTAGCTGCAAGCCTTTTTCTCACTGGTATTTGCAGTTATCCTACCGTGCCATCAGCAAAGTTCCAGTCTGGGAACCTGAGGCCGCCCAGTTTTAGAAGTCAGACTTAGAAAGCCTGGGCTTTGCATGAATAAATGAAAAGAATGGAATAATGACCACAAATATATGAAGGAGAGGAACTCCACAAAAACCTCAATTGGTAGCTGGGCTGCAATAGAGCCTTTAAGATGTGAATGCTTTTGTCTCCCCAGTATGGAAAAGCTTAGATACCATCCTGCTGCTATGAAAGAGAGCATGTTTATGAAAGATTGTTCTTGACAGTGAAAAACATAAAGTAAACCATAAATGTGGACTAAGTAATGCTCCTCATTACTTTTTCTATAAGGTATGGAATCTTCTAAGAAGACTTTAGCTTAAGAAAAAGAACTGCGGGGCCGGCGAGGTGGTGCTAGAGGTAAGGTGTCTGCCTTGCAAGCGCTAGCCAAGGAAGGACCGCGGTTCGATCCCCCGGCATCCCATATTTCTGAGCGCTTAGCCAGGAGTAACCCCTGAGCATCAAACGGATGTGGCCTGAAAAACCAAAGGGAAAAAGAAAAAAAAAAAAGAAAAGAAAAAGAACTGCAGGCGACAAGGGGGTGGCTCAAAGGGTTAGAGCACATATTTTGAATGTGGGAAGCTTTGGTTCAATTTTTGGCATCACAGGGTCCCCTGAACAACACCCAGATGACACCAAGCACTAAGCCAGGAGTAGCCCCTGAACATCATTGAGTGTGGCCCAAAAATCTATAAAGAAAAGGAATAACAAATAATCAACTCTACCACATAAGCATATGGCATTATTATAAACTTTTAATTACAAACAATAAGAAACATTTAATAGTTGAATCTATATTTTTTTGTTATTGGGCCACACCTCACAGTGCTAAGGAGTTACACCTGGCTCTGCACTCAGAAATAACCTGGCAGGCTCAAGGGACCATGTGAAATGCCAGGGATTAAACCTGGGTCAGCTACATGCAAGGCAAATGCCCTACCCACTGTGTATAGTTGAATCTATTTAAATGAGACTGTGTACTAATTGGAGTATCAATCTGACATTTAATGGTAAGATGCCAAAGGAATGACTGAGTATATAAATGCAGATATAAAGAGAAACTGAGCAATATCAGCAACCACAGAGTCAACTACAAACCTAACCTGTCCTCCACAATTGCCCACCAATAGCACAAGCATTCCTCACTTTACAAAGCATTTGAATCTACAAAAAAGAAAAACACTAATAGACATAAGAAAGACAGTGGCAGTGAAGACACTTAAGATGAATTCTGGGGGCCGGAGAGATAGCATTGAGGTAGGGCATTTGCCTTGCATGCAGAAGGACAGTGGTTTAAATCCTGGCGTCCCATATGGTCCTCCAAGCCTGCCAGGAGTGATTTCTGAGCATAGAGCCAGGAGTAACCCCTAAGTGCTGTCTGTTGTGGCCCCAAAACAAAAAACAAACAAACAAGATGAATTCTGATCTAATGCTGAGAATTAGCTGGCAATAAATTGAGTCACTTGGAAATATAATCCATCCTTAGTGAGCATCCTATGTAAAGAAGCATGCTAGTCCATTGGTAGGTGGAGAGGACAGAAACTCTTACTTACTCAGCACTTTGCCCATGTCAGGAATTATGCTGTCTTCCCTAGGAGTTTTCCCTGTGGGGTAAAAGGTCCCATCAGTTGAAGTGGGGGAGAGCAACAGAGGCAGAAAGCACGCTGACCTCCGCAGGTCCAGCCCAGATTCCTTATGAGGACATATGGAATACATGTGGGCTGTCTCCACCTTGCTGCATCTTGCACAGGTATAAACACACAAGCGTCACAGCCAAGGGTCACATGGGGACCAAGAGAGATGTATGCATGCTGCAGGCCTGCTGTCAAGGTAACAACTACCTTAGATTCCTGGCAACAGGATCCTTCCGGACCTGTGGTTAGAGAAACTAAGGGATTAGCCAAACTTCTCCCACTGGGGGGTCACTGCCCTCCAGAGGACAATCAATATATTATTCCCTCCCCCGTCCCCTTTATCCTCCTAAGCACTATTGCTGGTATCATATAGGCAAGTGGACTACTCAGCAGGTGTGGGAATAATCACAGAGTCCTTATTCAGCACAGCTTCTTGCTGCTTCAAATACAGACAAAGACAACAGCCACAGAAAAGGCTTTTTCTGGATAAAGGCATATGTTGATTTTCTGGCAGCCTGGTCTGTGCTGAAAATGATCCATGAGCAAATCATAGCACTTCCTTTTGGAGAAATTTGAATCCTATCTTCACAGCCCAGACGGATCAACCTGATCACAGAGTTTTTAGTGAAACAGCATGTCTGAAATGCAGAGCACAAAGGACAAGTGCCTTTGGGTGCATGTCCGCATTGTGTGCATGTCCTTTCTCACCTTGCCTTGACCAAAGAAGATATTTGCAATAGAAATGCTTAGATTTTGTAATTGTAAGATCCCAGATATCCCCAATGCTCCCTTAGGTTCTCCCAGAAAAAAACACCAAATACCATTTTTCTGCTTTCTTGGATCTCAGAGATGCCCGCAAAGACTCCTCAGACTCTCAACTTTTGCTGCAGAAGTATTCAAAAGCTGCCAAGACAGACAAACAGACAAACCAAACTCCTACAGAAAGATGACACTAAATCTCATGACAGTTCTCTCTCTCAAAGTCAGTGGACTAAATGCACAAGAAACACATCAGAATAGTCAGAACAGGGGTCAGAAAGATAGCATGGTGGTAAGGCTTTTGCCTTGCATGCAGAAGGATGGTGATTTGAATCCTGGCATCCCATATGGTCCCCAAAACCTGCCAGGAGCTATTTCTGAGCATAGAACCAGGAGTAACCCCTGAGCGCTGCTGGGTGTGACCCTCCCCACCCCCCAAAAAATAAACTCAGAATAGTCAGAACAAACATTGACTCAAAATCAAAGGTTGGAGGACAATCATCCCAGCAAACAACTTAGTTAAAATGGCTGGAGTAGCCATATTAATATCAGATGACATAAACTATAGATATAAAAAAGTTAAAAGGACAGAGATGGACATGTCTTAATAATTAATGAATATGTACAATAGGAAGGAATCACACTCCTAAGCTTATGTGTATCCAATGAGGGACCAGCAAAATATTTCAAACAATTGTTGACAAATCTGAAGGAACACATCAATAGCAACACAAGAATAGTGTGAGACCTCAACAATACTCTGTTACTGTTTCATAGGTCAACCAGGCTTAAACCTAACAAGAATATACTAGCTCTGAAAAAATGGTAGATATATATAGGGCCTTGTATATATATATACTAAATATACTATATATAAAAATAGTAGATATATATGGCCTTATATATATATATACTCTTCATCCCTAGAAAACTGAATACACATTCTTCTACAATGCATATGGGTCATTCTCAAGGATAAACTTATGCTGGTTCATAAATCATACCTTCATAAAATCAAGCAGATAGAATTCAAGAACTACCTTTTCAGATCATAATGCACTGAAATTAGAAGTGAATTACAGATACAGAGGGAGAACTCTAATACCTGGAAATTAGCCAGCTCACTATTGAACAACAAGTGGATCAGAAACAAAAATCAAAGAGGAAATCAAAAGATTATGGGAAACAAATAACAAAGAAGACACAATTTACTAGAATTTGTGCGACATAGCAAAAGTGGTACTAAGAGGAAAAATTATAGCTTTTCAAGCACTCATCAGAAAGGAAGAAGAGGTCTACATAAATAACTTAAGACACAACTTATAAAATTAGAAAGTAATCAACAGGGGCCGGAGAGATAGCATGGAGGTAAGGAGTTTGCCTTGCGTGCAGGTCTGTGGTTTGAATCCCGGCATCCCATATGGTCCCCTGAACCTGCCAGGAGCGATTTCTGAGTCTGGAGCCAGGAGTGACCCCTAAGCACCACCGGGTGTGGCCCAAAAACCAAAAAAAAAAAAAAAAAGAAAATCATATACCATAATCAAGTAGGATTCATTCTGGAGATGCAAGGATGGTTAACATATGCATGTCAATCAATGTAATACACCATATCAACAAAAGTAAAATTAAAATCTGCATGATGATATTAATAGATGCAGAGAAACCTTTGATAAGGTTCAAAGCCCATTCATGAGAAAAACTCTCAATAAGATGGGAATGAAATGAACTTTTCTAAATATAGTCAAGGCCATTTACCACAAGCCCAGGGCAAATATTATACTCACTGGTGAAAAACTGAAAGCCTTTCCCCCTAAGATCTGGCACAAGGCAAGGTTGTCCGATTTCATGACTCCTATTACTTGCCATAGCAATTAGGCCAGGAAAGGATATCAAGGGAATCCAGACAGGAAAGAAAGAAGTAAAGCTCTCATTGTTTGCAGATAACATGATACTATATTTAGAAAGCCCTAAAGACTACCTAAAGCTCCTAGAAACAATGGATTCATATAGCAAAATGGAGGCTACAAAATTAACACATAAAAATCAATGACCTTCTTATACATAAATGATGATAGAGAAGAAATAGACATTTAAAAAAATCCCATTCACAATATCACCCACAGAAATCAAGTACCTTAGAGTATTTACCCTCACTAAAGGAGTGAAGGACCTTGGGGGCCGGAGAGATAGCATGGAGGTAGGGCACTTGCTTTGCATGCAGAAGGATGGTGGTTCAAATCCCGGCATCCCATATGGTCCCCCGAGCCTGCCAGGAGTGATTTCTGAGCATAGAGCCAGGAGTAACTCCTGAGCACTGCCAGGTATGACCCAAAAACAAAAACAAACAAACAAAAAAAAAAGAAGTAAAGGACAGGTATAAAGAAAACCATAAAACACTGCTTCAAGAAATAAAAGAGGACACAATGAAATGGAGACTTATACCCTGTTCATGGATTGAGAGAATTAAAATCATCAAAATGACACTACTCCACAAAGCACTGTACAGCTTGAATGCAATTTCTCTAAAGATACCCATGACGTTCTTCATAGAAGTGAATCAAACACTCCTGAAATTCATTTGGAACAATAAACACTCAAGAATAGTTAAAGGAACCCTTAAGGAAAAATATGGGAGGCATCACTTTCCCCAACTTTAAATTGTACTACAAAGCAATAACCAGTAAAACAGCATGATACTGGAATAAGGGGCCGGGCGGTGGCGCTGGAGGTAAGGTGCCTGCCTTGCCTGCGCTAGCCTAGGACGGACCGCGGTTCGATCCCCCAGTGTCCCATATGGTCCCCCAAGAAGCCAGGAGCAACTTCTGAGCGCATAGCCAGGAGTAACCCCTGAGCGTCACAGGGTGTGGCCCAAAAACCAAAAAAAAACCAAAAAAAAACCAAAAAACAGCATGATACTGGAATAAAAAACAGACCCTAAGACCAATGGAATAGACTTGAATATTCAGAGAATGACCCAACATACAATCAATTCATCTTTGATATAGAGGCAAGAAACGCAAAATAGAGCAAGGAAAGCCTCTTCAACAAATGGTGCTGGGACAACTGGTTAGCCAGATGCAAAAAAAGTGAACTCAGACTTCTATCTAACACCATACACAAAGGTCAAATCCAAATAGATTAAAGACCTTGATGTCAGACCTGATATATATATATATATATATATATATATATATATATATATATATATATGAAAACTTAGGCAAAACACTCCATGACATTAAGACTAAAGGCATCTTCAAGGAGGAAACACCACTGTCCAAACAAGTGATAAACAGATAAACAAATGGGATTACATAAAACTGAGTAGTTTCTTCACCTTAAAGGAAACTGCACTAGAGTAAAAAGGTCACACATGAAATAGAAACTATTCACCCAATACCCATTAGATAAGGGGATAATATCTAATATTTACAAGGTACTAACAGAAATTAATAAGAAAAAATATAACCCCATCAAAAAAGGGGAGAAGAAAATAAGAAATTTTCTTAAAGAAGAAATACAGGGGCCAGAGAGATAGCATGAAGGTAAGGCATTTGCCTTGCATGCAGAAGGTCGGTGGTTTGAATGCCGCCATCCCATATGGTCCTTCGAGGCTGCCATGAGTGATTTCTGAGTGCAGAAGCAGGAGTAATCCCTAAAGCACTGCAGGGTGTGGCCAAAAAAACAAATAAAAAACAAAAAGCCAAAAAAACCTGAAAATTGGGCCGAAGCAGTGGTGCCAGTGGTAGGGCAACTGCCTTGCACACCCTAACCTAGGATGGACCGCGGTTCAACCCCCCAACGTCCAGAGTCCTATATGGTTCCCCAAGCCAGGAGCAATTTCTAAGTGCATAGCCAGGAGTAACTCCTGAGTGTCATCAGGTGTGGCCCAAAAACCAAACAAACAAACAAACAAACAAACAGAAAAACCCAAAACAGAAACCAAAAACTTGGAAATTGAGCTCTCATATTATCCAGCAACACCACTCCTAGAGATATACCCTAGAAACACAAAAACACAACACAATAATTACCTTTGCACTCTATGGGCAACACAGCTCTATTTACAATAGGTAAAATCTGGAAACAACCCAGATACCTGACAACAGATAAGTGGCTAAAGAAACTATGGTACATCTACACAATGGAATGCTATGCAACTATTAGAAAAAATGAAGTCAGGAATTTTGCCTAATGACATGAAGACTATTATGCTGAAATAAGAGAGAGATACACACACAAAATAGTCTACTACTCATCTGTAGTATTTAAGAAAAATAAAAGATAGTATAGTAATAGTACCCAGAGACAATAAAGATGAGGGCAGGAAGCTCATGATATGAACCTTACCATAACGAATGGTACATGCAGTGAGAGATATAATACTGGGTGAAGGAAAAAAAAAAAAACGGGGGACTTTGGTGTCAGGGAAGTTGCATTGTGAAAGGCTGTACATTACCTCCTATAAAAATAGGAGATAACTTTCCACTACTTTGATCATAAATTGTTACTCCCTCAAACTGAAGTGCTTTTTTCTTATATGTTCCAGAGATCTTCCTAAAAATTCCTCTGATTTTTTTGTTTGTTTGTTTTGTTTTTGGGCCACACCCGGCAGTGCCCAAGGGTTACTCCTGGCTGTCTGCTCAGAAATAGCTCCTGGCAGGCATGGGGACCATATGGGACACCGGGATTCGAACCAACCACCTTTGGTCCTGGATCGGCTGCTTGCAAGGCAAACACCGCTGTGCTATCTCTCCGGGCCCAAATTCCTCTGATATTTTAATGAAAGATTCTTCCTAGTACTTCCACAAGCATTCATGAAATGTAGACAAACTGAATAATGAATGCCTCATTGTGCCCCAAATTACCTCCCACCAATTTTAGGCTGTCTCTAGCTTTTTCCTGCTGAGCAGGAATATGTTACTGCTGAGCAAGCTGCTCAGGCTAAGATGTAGACAAATTCCTACAAGTCTTGTACATTTAAGGGAGTCTGAGCCACAGACCTCCCAGTATGGACAGACTTAGAATAAAGTTAAGGTAAAAGTTGAGCACTCCTTACTTTACAGCCACGAACTTATTATTTCAAGGGAATGACTCTCACCCAAATGGAACACAAAGCACCTAGAAATGAAGGAGAAAACCTGCAACTATGCATGAGCAAGATTCTGCAAATGTCCATATTTATTCACCCTTGAGAGAATTAGACTTCTCTAAGAAAAACTAGGGTTCAAAAGTTCACAACTTAAAATTTTTTGACCTTAGATAACCTCTCTAGAAAAATCAAGTTTTTCTTCTACTTATTGTCAAAAAAAGAGACCAAAAGAGACAAAAAGTAAGATTTCTATTTGTCTCCTTTCTTAATTACAATTTCTTCAATGGTAAATATCAAGAGATATTATCCTTTGAGACTCAGTCAGATCTCATTGGCAGATCTTGCCTCAGAGGGAAAAAAATAAAGACAAATGTTTCCATACAAAATTTTTCAAGCATATATTGGGGATTACAAGGTTACACATCTCCTAAAAATTTTAAACTAAGGCCTGAATGGTGGCACAGTGGTAGGGCGCTTGTCTTGCATGCAGCTGACCTAAGACATACCGGGTTCGATTCCCCGGCTTCCCCTATGGTCCCCCAAGGCAGGAGCGATTTCTGAGCACATTGCCAGGAGTAAACCCTGAGCGTCACCAGGTGTGGCCCAGGTGTGTCACCTAAACTAGAAATTTTCTAAGATGACTTCTAATTAAAATGAGATTATGGAAGCTATGGTTAAACTGGTAAACTGGTTAAACTGTTTTCTTTTATCTTTCCTAAAAATAAAAATTAAATAAGGACAGGCAGCACAAACCTATACATTAATGTGGGCCAACAATTAAAGAGTATACCTTTATTCACCCAACCAATATTTATCAAGCATATACTTCATTTTCCAGATACAGATTCTTGATTTTATTTATCAAGAATATACTGAAAGGGCCAGAGAGACAGCACAGCAGCAGGGTGTTTGTCTTGCACGCAGCCAATCCAGGATGGACAGTGGTTCTCCCCATATGGTCCCCTGTGTCTGCCAGGAACGATCTCTGAGTGCAGAGCCAGGAGTAACCCCTGAACGCTGCCTGGTGTGACCAAAAAACTAAAACAAAACAAAACACACTGGAAAAGAGGAGTTTTGGAGGAACCTTTCAAAGTGGAATTTATATGGTGATGAAGAAAAGCATATATACAAATATGTTTTCAGATGGTGATGAAAACAAGAAACAATCATGACTGAGTAAAGGAAAGAATGGGAGAAAGAACCAAATATAAAGGTATGCTATTTTAATTTTATTTATTTTTCATTGTTGGACCAAAATAAACTTAAGGCAGAAATTATTAGTAGCATTAAGTCAGTCATATAATGAAATGAATAATTAACCAAGCAAGTAAAAACCACTTAACTCGTGTACCTAATTTATTATTGTAAAATCAACAAGTGGGTTGGAGAGTTAAGATAGCAGGTAAGGCACTTATATTTCATGTGGGAAGACAAGTGACAAATTTGATCCCCAGACCCCATATGGTCCCCTTGGCAAAAACCCAGAAGTAACTCTTGAGCACCACCAGGTGTGGCCCCAAAAAAGCAAACAAAAAGTATAAAAAAAAGAATGAATGAATACAAGAAGGAGAAATTTTTAACATACCACTCTTCATATTTGAGCTAGTATGCACAGGAGAAGTAAATAAGATACAAAATACTAGAAAGCACAAGAGGCTTTCTCAGCTAAACACATAAGAAATCACATCTCTTTTTTTTTGTTGTTTTGTTTTTTTGTTTTTTGTTTTTTGGGCCACACCCGGCGGTGCTCAGGGGTTACTCCTGGCTGTCTGCTCAGAAATAGCTCCTGGCAGGCACAGGGGACCATAAATGGACACTGGGATTCAAACCAACCACCTTTGGTCCTGGATCGGCTGCTTGCAAGGCAAACGCCACTGTGCTATCTCTCCAGGCCCCACATCTCTTAATTAGATAAAGTATATTCTTTTCAGGCACATCGTTTTCATTTTCTTAATTTTTAAATCTTAGTGTGCTTACAATGTGCTGTTCATATTTATGGCAATAATTGTGATATTGATATACACTGTTACCTCACTTTATCAGCACCAAAGTGCCAAAGACCACCCATCCAAGCACCTGTGTTCCTGTTGTCCACCTATTCTCCCTCTAATATTGTGTTCTTGGTTGATACTCTAGAACCCAGAGTTTATTATCAATCAATATTATCTATACCCTTGTTTAATTTCCCTATACATCCTGTGTTTGGTTTTTGTTTTGTTTTGGGGGCCACACCTGGCGGCACTCAGGGGTTACTCCTGTCTTTGTGCTCAGAAATTGTTCCTGGCAGGCACAGGGGACCATATGGGATGCTGGGAATTGACCCTGGGTCCAACCCTCATCCATGTGCAAAGCAAATGCCCTACCGCTATGCTATTTTTCCGGGCACCAACCTATATATCACAGGTGAATGATTCATCGTGTTAGTCAATAATGCTGTTTTTAAAAAAAAAAAAAAAAAAAAAAGATCAGACAAGCAACTTTAATAAAATAGCAATTAAGCAGATACCAAAAGAAAGTGCAGGAGTGAGCCATGAAGAGCTCCAATGGCTATCAGACATATCAGGCAGACTGAGCAGCAAGTGCCAAGTCCCTGGGATAAGTGTGCTAGGAGTGTTTAAAGGCCAATATGCCTTTGATACAAGGAGAAAAGTAGTAAGTGGAGTTGGAGACCATAAAAAACCCTGTCAAGCATAGTAAATTTTTTTGTCCTGTTTCTAATTAAAGTGAGAGACATTTCCTGTACAAGGAAGAACTCAGTCCTTTATTTCTCTCTGGAACTGAGCAGAAGGACGGAAAGAACTACTTTAACAGGAATCACATTACCTAGGAGCAAAGTGCTAGTTCTGATGAACAACGCTGGTTATGTCTCAAGATCTTAATGGTAGGTTCTTGCCATTTTTACCTGAAAACACAATTACAGGCAGGCTGACATTCCTGATTTCCTCAATCTAAATTCAGTAACCTCTTATTTTCCCATGAGGTGAAACAGGAATGCTAGTCTAAATTCAGCCTAATCATGGTGCTAAAAATAGGACAAATGTGATGAATACCTTTCAACTAGAAATTCGCAAATTCTTGCATCTGAATCAAGCCTTATTACTTATCCTCAACTTCAGGGTAATTTCCATCCTGTAGTGAGCAAACTTTAGAAGACTTAACACTATTCCTAAACCAGAACTTAGAAAAGCATTAGACAAGCAAGTGGCAGAAGTCACTTTCTCTTTCCAGTCACTATTTTTAGCTGTCTCACTGAGCATCTCATTTTCTCATATGGAGGCTGCTAGAACAATTATTTCACCAGAACTAGCACATAATTTCACTATTTGCTGAACTATCATGCTTTTCTCACTCTCCTTTTCTCCCTCCTTTCTGCCTTCCAACTACCTCTTTTCTTCTCTCCCTCTTTTCCTGTTTTTCTTATTCAATTTTTATTTTACTTCATTTTTTAGTGCTAGAATATGATATGCCTAAAACTCAACCATCCACAACTTTGTAAAACATAGTTTTTAATTAATTAAAAAAAATAAAAAATAAAAACCAAGGGCCTGCCTACCACCACCATCTTCCCAGCTGAAAAACTACCTGCTCCTGCCCCAAAAGAAATTAATAACTACTGATACTTCCCAGGTTGTCCAATTCTGGCTGATATCTCTGTGGCATTCTCAGAAAGGTGAGAGGAGGACAAATTTCCCTTTCCGCATGAACTTCAGGATCCGGACTTCCCAGCAGCACCCTTCAACAGAAATGGCCCAGCTCTGTGACTTAACCTTATCAATCATACAAGCCACCAAATTTGTTTTAGATCTATATAAATCTAGATGGGTGGCTGTGACACCTCAGTATCTTATAGTAGCATGAGTCCAGTAATATCACAGGAATTTAGATGGCAAAGTAATACAGTAGCCTACCAACCTCAGTGAGCCTAAACAGTAACACAGAAGGCTCCAACCACAGCCCAGTAAATCCTTACACAGTGACTTTAGTAATGCCATGGAGAGATATAATAATCATTTCAAATTGACCAATGTTGATCTAAGTTTTCCTAATTCCATTTTCCTTGTGTTGCAACAAGTAATATGTAATAAATTTGTGTCTACATGAAGACAGGCTATAGTGGTGGGTGAAAGATTGGGTACATTGGTGAAGGTACATACTGGTGGTAGAATTGGTGTTTGAATATTTAATGTCTGAAACAACTATATTGTGAGAAACTTTGTAAATCACGATATTATAATAAAAATTAGAACAAAAATTTTGAAATATACTGAAGAAATTATTTGCAGGAGCTGAAAAACTACAAAAAATATTTTTTGAAAGGCTGAAAATTTGATAATACATTATGTAATTATGAAGTTAACAATAAATCTTCCACTTGTGGCACCTTGAAGGATTGAAATAAAGAATCATATTTTGAAAATAATTAATTTAAAAAAAATAAAGCAACTGGAGAGATAGCACAGCAGTAGGGAGTTTGCCTTGCATGCAGCCTATGCAGGATAGATGGTGGATCTAATCCCAGCATCTCATATGGTCTCCAGAGCCTGTCAGGAGTGATTTCTGAGCGCAGAGCCAGGAATACACCCTGTGCACCATCAGGTGTGACCCAAACTAAATAAATAAATAAAATGAAATAAAATAAATTAAAAAAAACTACTACTAGTGGGAAATTTCCCACAGCTAATGGGTATTGCTCATAACATAAAAAAAAAAATTTAAGCAGTGACTAGGCTTATGAAAAGCAGGTTCATTTCTCCAAACCAAAAGTAACACAACATTAAAATCTGAAGGTCAAGGGAATTCCCTTTCTAATTTTCCCAATATTTACTGTGCCTATGCAGGAAAAAAAAAGAAACACAAAATAACCTTTTTTTTTATTTATTTACTTATTTATTTTTTGGGCTTTGTTATTGTTGTTGTTGCTCTCATTTTTTTGCACTCTGTTTTGTTTTTATTTCAGAACCGTGGTTATTATATGGTGCTTGTCTTTATTGCTGTTGTGCTCATTGGACTTTTTGTTTGATTTTTCTTTTTATATTGTTGTGGTGTTTCTCTTCCTTTTTCCCTTTTTTCCCTCAAACTGATGTTGAGAGCCTCTAGAAGGACTCCACCCATTTTAAGCTTATTTGACTTTTACACCATTTTATTGCTTTTCTTTTCTTCAAACAGAACCACATAACTTGAACCATCTTGTTCCACCTCTCAAATTGAGGGGGAAATAATGGAGGGTACCAAGACCAAAAAGTTGTATGAGCACTAAGCAGTAACAAAAATAATTGGACTTAAACACCAAATCCAAAGCACCGACATCAGAATCGATATCCAACCTACAACAAGCTAGACACAGAGGAGACCACTTATATTAGCAGCCTAGGGGGCAAGGGAGGGGTATATGGGATGCAGGCTGGGAACAGGGGTGGAGGGAGGGCAACTTTGGTGATGGGAATTCCCCTGATTCCATGTTAATATGTACCTAAAGTATTATTGTGAAAGATGTCTAATCCACTTTGGTCAAAATAAAAATTATTATTATAAAAAAAATCTGAAGATCCTCTGTTTCTGGCTTGGCTGGATATGTTAGATAGAGAGGTTGTTAGGAGAGAAACCTCCAGAACAATTTTTATTTTTGTCAATCTTATTTCAATAAAACTAGAAAAAAATATTAGTAAAAAATTAGATATCATGATAGAAAAAGATGAGGAAAACATTAATTTATGGATCATGTTATCAGCTTAAAGGGAGGAAACATGTACAAGAGGGAAATCAGTGACGTGACTAAATTAACAAAATGATTAATAACCTTCATCTATGTAACCCGGTTAAGAATACAAAAATTGGGGCTAGAGTGATAGTATATTTGGTAGGATGTTTGCCTTGCATGCGGCCAACCTGGGTTTCACCCCCAGCATCTGATATGGTCCCCCTAGCCCACCAGGAGTGATTTCTGAGCACAGAGCCAGAAGTAACCCCTGAGCACTGCCCAGTGTGAACCTAAAACAAAATAATTAATGTATAAAAATTAAAAGGAGCATTAAAAAATTACGAAGGGTAGGTAGATAACTCAATTAAAGGTGAAGACTCTTACTTTCAAATGTTGGACGACATTTGATCCCTACCGCCACATAATGTCCCTTAGAGACTTCCAGAAGTGGCAGCTGAGAGTAAATCATGTGTATTTTTTGGCTGTAGGCTATCACACACACACACACACACACACACACACACACACACACACACACTCTTACTACGCATGAGTACACACAATGGATACAAAGAAAATTAAAAAGTCCTGTCCGTAATAACATAGCATGACTAATGCTCAGGGATAAACTTGACAATACAAATACAAATAATTTTTTTGTTTGTTTTAGGGTGACACCTAAGGAAGCCTAGAGACTCCCTATAGGGAGTCCAGGATTGATGGGACTCCTCAATACAAACTATATGCACAAGTTTTTTTAAGTTATTTTATTTATTTATTTATTTATTTATTTTGGTTTTTATGGCCACACCCGTTTGATGCTCAGGGGTTACTCCTGGCTAAGCACTCAGAAATCGTCCCTGGCTTGGGGGAACCAAATGGGATACCGGGTGATAGAACCGCGGTCTTTCCTTGCCTAGCACTTGCAAGGCAGACACCTTACCTCTAGCGCCACCTCACTGGTCCCTTTTATTTTTTATTGGGTGATCACTTTATTACTTATGATGCTATTGTGTATATGTACTACATCTTCATGATTCACTTGTCTGCTTTTTTTGGGGGGGACATCTAGGTTGATTCTAACTCTTAGCTATTTTACTGAGTATAATTTTTTTATAATTATCTTTATTTAAACACCGTGATTACAAATATGATTATAGTTGTATGATTACAGTCATGTAAAGAACACCCCCTTCACCAGTGCAACATTCCCACCACCAATTTCCCAGATTTCCCTCCTTCCCACCCCCCCCACACCTGTACTCGAGACAGGCTTTCTACTTCCCTCATTCATTCACATTGTTATGATAGTTTTCAGTGTAGTCATCTCTCCAACTGCACTCATCACTCTATGTGATGAGCTTCATTCATGTCATGAGCTGCACCTACCAGCCCTCATCTCTCTTGTCTCTGAGATACTGTTAAAAATGTCTTTCATTTTTCTTAAAACCCATAGATGAGTGAAACCATTCTGTGTCTTTCTCTCTCCCTCTGACTTACTTCACTCACCATAATAGATTCCATGTACATCCATGTATAGGAAAATTTCATGACTTCATCTCTCCTGATGACTGTATAATATTCCATTGTGTATATGTACCACAGTTTCTTTAGCCATTATCTGTTGAAGGGCATTTTGGTTGTTTCCAGAGTCTGGCTATTGTAAATAGCGCTGCAATTAATATAGCTGTAAGGAAGGGGGTTTTGTATTGTATTTTTGTGTTCCTCAGGTATATTCCTAGGAGTGGTATAGCTGGATCGTAAGGAAGCTCAATTTCCAGTTTGTGAAGGAATCTCCATATTGCTTTCTATAAAGGTTGTACTAGACGGTATTCTCACCAGCACTGCTTGTTTTCCGTTTTTGTGATGTGTGCCAATCTCAGTGGCGTGAGGTGGTACCTCATAGTAGTTTTGATTTAAATCTCCCTGATGATTAGTGATGTTGAGCATCTTTTCATGTGCCTTTTGGCCATTTGCCTTTCTTCTTTTTCAAAGTGTCTGTTCATTCTTCTTCCCATTTTTTGATTGGGTTAGTTGTTTTTTTCTTATATAGTTCTGTCAGTACCTTGTAAATTTTGGATATTAGTCCTTTATTTGATGAGTATTGGGTGAATAATTTCTCTCACTCAGTGGGTGGCCTTTATATTCTGGGCACTATCTCCTTTGAGATGCAGAAGCTTCTCAGCTTAATATAGTCCCATTTGTTTATCTCTGCTTCCACTCATTTGGAAAGTGCTGTCTCCTCCTTAAAGATGCCTTTAGTCTCAATGTCCTGGAGTGTTTCACCTACATGTTGTTCTATATACCTTATAGTTTCAGATCTGATATCAAGGTCTTCAATCCATTTGGATTTTACCTTTGTACATGGTATTAGCTGGGGGTCTGAGCTAGCTTTTTTGCAAGTGGCTAACCGGTTGTGCCAACACCACTTGTTGAATAGGCTTTCCTTGCTCCATTTAGGATTTCTTGCTCCTTTATCAAAAACTGGGTAGTTATATGTCTGAGGAACCTTCTCTGAGTACTCAAGCCTATTCCACAGATCTGAGGGTCTTTATTCCAATACCATGCTTATTTTGCAATGAAGAAACAAAACAGTTACAAATACAATATGTGGCCCGCAGGCCATAGTTTGAGGACCACTGCGAAGAATCGCGTTAAATCTGTACACTGCTTTTGGAAGTATTGCCATTTTAATGATGTTGATCCTGCCAATCCATGAGCAGGGTATGTGTTTCCATTTCCACGTGTCCTCTCTTATTTCTTGGAGCAGTGTTTTATAGTTTTCTTTCTATAGATCCTTCACATCTTTAGTCAGGTTGATCCAAGATATTTGAGTTTGTGTGGCACTAATGTGAATGGGATTGTTCTCTTAATGTCCATTTCTTCCCTATCATTATTAGTGTATAAAAAAGCCATTGATTTTTGTGTGTTAATTTTGTAGTCTGCCACTTTGCTATATGAATCTATTATTTCTAGAAGCTTTTTGGTAGAGTCTTTAGGGTTTTCTAAGTAGAGTATCATGTCATCTGCAAACAGTGAGAGCTTGACTTCTTCCTTTTCTATCTGGATTCCCTTGATATCTTTTTCTTGCCTAATTGTTATAGCAAGTACTTCCAGTACTATGTTGAATAGGAGTGGTGAGAGAGGACAGCCTTGTCTTGTACCAGAATTTAGAGGGAAGGCTTTTAGTTTATCTCCATTGAGAATAAAATTTGTCACTGGCTTGTGGTAGATGGCTTTAACTATATTGAGAAAGGTTCCTTTTATTCCTATCTTGCTGAGAGTTTTCATCAAGAATGGGTGTTGAACCTTATCAAATGCTTTTTCTGCGTCTATTGATATGACCATGTGATTTTATTTTTCTTGTTGTTTATGTTGTGTATTAAGTTGATAGATTTACGGATGTTAAACCAGCCTTGCATTCCTGGGATGAAACCTACTTGATCAAAATAAATGATCTTCTTGATGAGGCACTGGATCCTAAAGTTGCTCTGCATAGTTTCCCCATTGTCACGCTTATGCTGTGGGTTTTTCTACGTGTTGTGGTGGTATTCATTGGCTAGGTGGATTGTGCGGCCATGAAGTGGAGCGGCCACGCTCCTCTGCTTCGACCCCTTATAGGTGGGCTTAAGGGGGCAGCAGAGTCAGCTTTATCTGCAACTCCCGCCCAGAAACACTCACCTCAGCCGAGGCAAGCCGTCAGGGGATGAATGCCAGAGAAGACCAAAGTTCCCAGGTTGAAGCAAGCCGGGGGAAGCCCCAAAATGTCTGCCGAGCTTAAGTGGCCCAGCAGAGTCTGTCTTATCCACAACTCTGGCCCGGAAAGACACACCTCAGCCGAGCACCGGTCCCTTTTTTAAGTTATTTTAAAACTCTATCAAAAAATGCAAGAAAAAGATGGAGAGATGGCATGGAGGTAAAGCATTTGCCTTTCATGCAGAAAGATAGTGGTTTGAATCCCGGCATTCCATATGGTCCTTTAGTCTGCCAGGATCAATTTCTGAGCGTAGAGCCAGAGCCAGGAGTAAGCCCTGAGCGCTGCGGGGTGTGACCCAAAAACCAAACACCAAAAAAAAAAAAAAAAAAAAGGAATGCAAGAAATCATAGAGAATATCTAAAAATTAATCAGTTTCAAATTAAAATGATATATTGAGAATGTTTGCTTTTCTATATAGTGTGAACCTATAAATCAAATGCAATCTTGAGAAATGAATTAGAATTTTTGTTGAGAAAAACAAATTATATTTCTTGTGCATATGAAAAAACAGACTGAAGTATGAAAATAATGAGATGAAAATTTGTCTTTTATATATATTTTAAACTTCAACAGGTAAAATAATTTGGTACCACTAAATAAAAGACAGATGAATGAAACATACTAAAAATACAGGACTAGACATAAATATATTAGAGAATTTAGTATATGATTAAAGGTGGTATTAGCCATGAATAGGAGAAAAGATGGATTAAGTAAATGGCTTTGAAACAACAGTATAATCTTTTATTTTTACAAGTTTGTTATATCCATAGTACAGTGGGTAGGGCACTATCCTTGCATGCCTATCCAAGATCCATCTACAGCAACCCATATGATCCCTGGAGCCCCAGAAGGAGTGATTCCTTAGTGCAGAGCCATTAGTAGCCCCTGAAAACCACTGGGTGTGGTCCAAAATACAAAATAAAAGGCCTGTCATATCTAGCCAGAGCAATAAAGTAGCAGGTAGGCCACTGGCCTTACATATGGTCAACCAAGTGTTTGGACTCTGATATGGTTCCTTAAGTATTACCAGGAGTGATCCCTGAGCTCAGACAAAACTCAGGGCCAGGAGTAAGTCCTGAGCATGGTCAGATGTAGCACCCCTCTCCCAGAAATTCTGTAATATCCTTTATTCAAAAATTAATTTCCTGTACATAAAATATTTTAAGCCATTTAAATTACATAAATAAAAACTTTAATGTTAGATACAAAAGTAATAAATTTTCCTTTGTTTGGTTGAGAGGGTAAGGGTGAGCCACACCAGTGGAACTCAGGGCTCTGTGCTAAGGGATCACTCCTGGGTTCTCTAAAGATGATATATGTATCCAGGGATTGAACTGGAGTGGGATGCATGCATAGCAAATGCCTAATAAATTGAACAGAAATGGCCTTACGAAGTACAACATGAAGCCTGGAAGTCATTAAACTTAAGAAAGTCATATATATCAAAATTTAAAAATTTCACAGAAGAAAACACTAGAAAAAAGTCCTGAAAGTTTTCAACAAGGATAAAAAGGGGCTCTGGCGCTAGAGGGATAGCACAGTGGTAGAGCATTTGCCTTGTATGCAGACAATCCAGAACGCATGGTGTTTTGAGTCCCACATCCCATATGGTCCCCAAGCCAGGAGCGATTTCTGAGCACATGGCTAGGGGTAACCCTTGAGTGTCACCAGGTGTTGCCCCCCCCCAAAAAAAAAGAGAGAAAGGAGCTCTCATACTTAACTGATGGAAATATGAATTGATACCAGCTCTATTGAGAGCAATTTTGCACTATGAAAATTTTATTTGAAGCACATTCCATTGACACAATTCCTTCTTTATGATGAACCCATAGATCTATTGACAAATCTGAAAGGCACCTGCAAAGATCTTGATGCAGAACTATTCAAAAAATATAAAAAATATTGGAATAATTGGGTTAATCAATTTAATGGAGTCATAAGAAGCCAAACTGCATGTAGATTTTTTTTTTGGTCTTTACTTTGGGGGCCACACCCAGCAGGGGGCCTAGGGGTTATTCTTGGCTTTGTGCTCAGAAGTCACTCCTTGCAGGCTCAGGGACCATTCAGGATGCTGGGGATAGAACCCAGTCAGCCACATGCAAGGCAAATGCTCTGCCCACTTTGCTATCACTCTGGCCCCATGTATGTACTGCTATATAGCTATCTCCAAGATCACTATAACCTTCCTCTAGCCAGGAAGTAGAAACAAAGAACCCAAAACAAAGACCTCAGTGGAAAAAAGTATGGATATGTACGTATGTTTTGTATTTCTAAAGTATAAACGTACCTAGAACTAAGGTAAGAACAAATAGAGAGAATAAGCCTGAATGAGATTTAAAACTAGGGGTACTTACAAACCAGAAATGGGAATGTGAACACCATGCTGTTGCCAACATGTAATCTCAAATTGTTTTGAGAACAGAGTAAAATGCAGACATGGCAACTGCATTTATGGGCATGGTTATGGCTGCCAGGTCTCCTGGAAGTATGAGAAGGAGGAGTGGAGGGTGCCCAAACTCACTCTAAAAATGCAGAAAATTTCTACAGTGCATTTCACATTAGACTACATGAAGGGGAACAGTTATTAAACTTTAGGGGAATTAAGTATAAATTCAAATCTCTTGGTACATCTTACATAGTAACTATGTCTTTCTTTCTTTCTTCTTTCTTCTTTTTTTTTTTGGTTTTTCGGAACACACCCATTTGATACTCAGTGGTTACTACTGGCTAAGCGCTCAGAAATTGCCCCTGGCTTTGGGGGACCATATGGGACACCAGGGGATTGAACCGCGGTCCTTCCTTGGCTAGTGCTTGCAAGGCAGACACTTTACCTCTAGCACCACCTCGCCGGCCCCATTATGTCTTTCTAATAGAGAAAATTCCCAAATAGTCTGTTCTGTTCCATTCTATATTGGTCATGGGGTAGGGTTTTCCCTTAAGTGTCCTTCTCTACAGGATGCCCAAATTGCCCACATAAAGTCCTATTTTTTTCTGCACTTAAAGGTCATTCCTGGCAATGTTCAGAGGACCATAGGGGATGCCAATGTGTAGCTGAAGTCATTTAATGTTCAGAAACAATGAAATAACAGAATAACTAGCCTTACCGAAAGGCTACTAAATCTTAGCCTCACTAAAGCTTCTGTCAATGACTTAATTACCTCATTGGAGATACAATAATTTTTGCAAATTTGCTTATTTTGTTTTCTCTTCTCTTCTTTTATTTTTTTACTTTTCTATTTTTTTAATTATCATTTTACTCGTCTAAAGAAAAATCTATTATGATCAACTATGTCAACTACGTGATACATATTCGTTACATAAAGTAAATTTAAAAAATAAAAAGACAGTCCTGACAAAACGAATTAACATCATTGGATGGAAATCCAAAAAGTGGTTTTCTTTGGAAGCAGATGTCAGGACCTTCTGCAGTACTTAAAATGTTCAATAAGGGCCAGAGCAATAGCACGGTGGGTAGGGCGTTTGCCTTGTACATGGCTGACCCGGTTTTGATTCCAGTATCCCTTATGGTTCCCTAAGCACCACTAGGAATGACCCTTCAGCATAGAGCCAGGAGTAACTCCTGAGTACCACTGGGTGTGGCCCATAAACCAAAATCAAAACCAAAATGGTCAGTATTTTGAAGAATAATAGATAAGCTAATATGTATGTATGAATATATATATACACATACATACTTTAGAATGTTTAAGATTTATACACTTTATTGCACAAAAATAAACTAAACCTCAATCTTTAAAAGAAGAATGGCCTTCCTTCTGTAACCATATCTATCCTCCTTAGGTTTGAGTTATCTATATTGTTCTCTTAATCCCCCAAAGCCAAATTCACCAGTTCAGCAAAATTCCAGTGCCAGATAGCACAAATACAAAGTCACAAGGATAACACAAATATACTTAACTGGCAGAGAGTTCAAAGAAAAGCAAATAATCAGCTGTAGTTTCATCAAACATTTACAGAACTTAAGGGTAGAGCAAAGTAGCCAATGATCAAGATATATATAGAGATTATCTGCAACTGGTTTTGAAGTTTTTCATTTAAATGTAAAATGCTATTGACATGATAATAATATGTTGTTTAATTGTAATTTTGGAAAATCTATTTTAAGGCTTTAGCAATGTATTTTGAAGTCAGAAAATTTTCCTTTCTTTCTTGAGATTTTATAGTGCTCTCCAGTTCAGTGATCTATATGTGTCAAAGATCTCTATTTGTCTAGCAAGACTAAGCAAATTATTTAAATTGCTTTCACACTGAATAGTTTTTGCATGTGTGGGAGAATTTTCCATTCTGGGTAAAATACTACGAAAGAATTTAAGACAGATGCTCAACACACCTCTCTATCTCACTGCTATTCTCTTCCTTCTCAATAGAAGTGCTGTTTTTGTTTTGTTTTGTTTTGTTTTGAATGGGAGGGTAAATAGCAAAGTAAAGTCATAGACCAAAGGTGACCAGTCATTGGCCCCCAGGGCAAATCACTAAGTTCCCTCCTACCAGAAGCCACAAGTTGGGAGGTATGGGGCAAGCGAAGTAACTGCAAAACAAACTGCTACAAGAAGGGCTAATGGTGGGAAGAAGCTGCATCAAATATTTCACCCAACAAAACCATTTTGCACCATCAAAATTGGTCTCAAAATTGAAAAAAAAACTTGATAATAACATGAACAACCATTCCCAGCTTTTTAAAGTTTTGTTACTTGGAAGGGTTGGAGAGGCAGGCTAGGGGTTAAGGCATACTCCTGCATGCAACCAACCCTGATCTCCAGGACACAGGGTCCCCCAATATCATTGGAAGTGACTTCCACCCTAACCCAGCATAGAATTAGGGATAGCCCACAGCAAAACCCAGTGTGACTCAACAACAACATAAAACAACAACAACAAAAAGCAAACAAAAACAGCAAAAAAAAAAAAAGCAGTTTGAGTGGTTTGACTTCTTTTTTTCAAAAGAAAATCTTTGTTTCCCTCTTTTTCTCTCCCCCCAAAGAAACTGAATTTATTTCTGCTAAAATATACCTATCTAAATTTTTCCTATTAATAATTTTCAAATTTATGATTCTTAAAGCTTGTATCACTTTTTATCATTCTTATATAATCTTCAAATACTCCAGAATGAATCTATGTTAACATGAAAAAAGAATTCAACTGGATACAGACTACCTCCTTTGATATTTGCTGCATGTTACACATAAAGATAGAGATCTTATCTCACTTCACTGGCTTCCACAGGAATGAAAGGTTTTGGTTTTTGGGCCACACCCAGTAATGCTCAGGGGTTACTCCTGGCTATGTGCTCAGAAGTTGCTCCTGGCTTGGGGGACCATATGGGACACCGGGGGATCGAACCGCAGTCCGTCCAAGGCTAGCGCAGGCAAGGCAGGCACCTTACCTTTAGCGCCACCGCCCGGCCCTGGAATGAAAGGTTTTGTAGGCTGTAGCAGCTTACACAAGTGTAAGGTATGAGAGAGGGAGTGTTATCATGGAAAGATGTATCTCCTTGATCAACTTCTCTGAACTCAGTTGCTCCATCAGGATTGTTGCAAGGATTAAATATTAACATGTATAAAACCTAGCCACTTAACAGACATTTAATAAAGGACAACTACTATTTTGAAGTTTTTTTCCTTTTTATTAATCATTCTTCAATTATTTATTCAACAAATATTTATTGACTGGCACAGTTCTGGAGTATAATGGCAAACGTACAAGTCCTATCTTTATAGAATTATCCTGTAATAGAGGTCATAAACAAGCAATTACAATTTAATTTTTTAAATAAAATCTTTATTTAAGCACCATGATTACAAGCGTGATTGTAGTTGGGTTTCAGTCATAAACAGAACAGCCCCCTTGACCAGTGCAACATTCCCACCACCAATGCCCCCCTTCCTCCTTCTCAACCCCTGCCTATATACAATTCAATTTAATAAGGACTGTAAAAGGGAAATGGGGACCCAGATAAATGAATGGCACTTTGACCAGACTTGGGTTAGTACAAAAGAGGCTTTTTGGAGAAAGTAATATTAAATTGAAAACAAAAAGATAAAAATGAGGGCCAGAGAGATAGTATAGAGGTAGGGCATTTGCCTTGCATGCAGAAGGACGATGGTTCTAATCCCGGCATCCCATATGGTCCCCCGAGCCTGCCAGGAGCGATTTCTGAGCGTAGAGCACACGGCCAACACAGGGCAAACCCCACTTAGAATCCTGGCATCCCATATAGTCCCTCAAGCCTGCCAGAAGTGGCTTCTGAGCACAGAACCAGGAGTAACTCCTGAGTGCTGCTGACTGTGACCCCAAAACAAAGCAAAACAAAACAAAAAGTTAAAAAAGAGTTCATCAGAGAGAGTTAACAAAGATTTCCAAGCAGAGATTAACTAAGGCACAAAATAGATTTTATTTATCTTGAGGCCAAGCAGATAGTACAGTGGGTACTATCTCTTGCAGGTTAGTTGACACAAGTTCAATCCTCCATATCCTGTATGGTCCCCCAAGTGATCTAAGTGCAAAACCATGAATAAACCCTGAATGCCACCAGGTATAACCAAAGAAACAAAACAACAACAACAAAATTTTTTTTTAATTTCTCAGAACTGAGAATAAATCAAAATATCTACCAATATCCTCCGTTCTTGAATAAAATAAGTAAATGTTGTAACTATTTTCATATATATTTTTCTACTTTCTTTGTTCATTAAAATCATGTATTTTGCATAAGTGTGTGGTCTGATAACTCACAATATACATTCTTTTTCTTCTTACAATATATATTCTAATTCTTACTTAATAGGACTATAAGCATAGCATCAGACTAGATTGATCATAGATAAATACCACGTTTTATCATCGATGATTTTAATCATCCAATTAGGAAAACATAGATGCAGACAATAAAACAATATGTAAGTAAACACTATTTGAATAGTTGACTTAAAAATCTAATAAAAATTTGACCGGAATTGGACAAACTAGTTTGCCTGGAGCCTAGAAATGGTCTTATGTCAGGAAACTTCAGAGGTAGGGTCTACTTGTACTTAGTTCAAAGTTTTTCCTTTCCATGACCCCCATACTTTAGTGGGCCCATGCAAATGATAATTGTCACACTAACATTGTTTTTACAGTGCTCCTTTGACTCCAAATCTTTAAGAAACCACTAGTAAAAATATCTGGAACTGCAAAAAAAAAAAAAAAAGGTTTAGTGTTAACATATATGCTTTTAGTTATACTAGCATTCTGGGGGATAAAGGAGGGAGATAAGGAATATATGCTTGGGAACAGGGATGAAGGGAGGACAACTCTGCTGGTGGAAAGGCCCTCATTTATTGTCACTGTGTACCTTAAATATCACTGTGTAAGATTGCTGTTATATATTCTAATAAATGTCATTTTAAAAAAAGAAAGAAAAAATAAACTATGAGATAAAAAATACATGCATACAATCCAAAAAAATATAATAGAAATTTATACAAAATAAATAATAATAACAATCTTACAAATATAGTCTATGAGTATTTTACTCATATCACTCACTGAGAAAATCAAATATACAAAAATATATACATACACAGACACTCTGACAAGTTTATTTGCTCAACCATTAAATATTTGACCTCTTTTTTGTAGGAACAAAACAAAGGAGCTACCTGTACAGATCTTATCTTTAGGCTGGCAAAAGTTATCTTTAAAAAAAGAAAAAGTGGTCTGGAGAGAGTACAATGAATAAGGTGTTTGCTTTGCACATGGCTGACACGAATTCCATCTCCAGAATCACCTATGGTCTCCTGATCCTGCCAGGAGTAATCCCTGAGAAAAAAAGACAGGGCATGGACCCCAAAATTAAAAATAATAAAATTAACTTAAATATAGAAAAATAAAAAAGTAGGGGGCGAGAGAAATAGCATAAAAGTAGGGTGGTTGCCTTGCATGCAGAAGGACGATGGTTCAAATTCCAGCATCCTATATAGTCCCCTGAGCCTAACAGGAGTGATTTCTGAGCATAGAGCCAGGAATAACCCCTGACCGGGTTGTGACCCAAAAACAAAACAAACAAACAAACAAACAAACAAAAAAACTAGGGAGTTGGAGTGATAGCACAGATGTAGAACATTTGCCTTGCACACTGCAGACCCGGGAAGGACCTGGGTTCGATCTTCAGCATCCCACATGTTCCCCCAAGCATTCAAGGGGCAATTTCTGAGCACAGAACCAGGAGTAATCCTTGAGCACCACCAGGTGTGGCCCCCCCAAAAAACAACAAAAACAACAACAACAAAATAAAAAACTATGGGCTGGAGTGATAGCACAGCAGGTAGGGTGTTTGCCTTGCACAAGGACTATCCAAATTTAATCCCTGACATCCCATATGGTACTCAGAGCCTGCCAGGAGTAACCCTTTAGCACCACTGGGTGCAGTCCAAACCGCAAAAATTATAAATAAATATAAACTAAACACTATCTATGTACATACATATATGTGTATATATTAATTAATCTTTGAAATTCCATAAGGCATTGCATGAGAAACAGATGTAAATTTTCAAGGTAAGATCATTAGGAAGTAAAGTTAAAATTCTAACCCAGATGAAAATAGAAAATAAAGTGGAAGTAGTGAAAATAAATTTCCAAGGTAGTTCTACTCCTCTGTAGAAAATTTCCATTTCCCTAAATCACAGAAAGTGTTTAAGGCTTCTCTGATAAGTCTTTTTTTCTGAAGTATACCCAAGACTTAACCAAGTAATCAAGTCTTTCTCTCCACTGAGCTAAGACATGGACTATTCTTGAACTCATGTGATATTCTTCCCACCACCTACACTGTTTTAACATGTGATTTAGATTTCTACTTGAAAACACAATCAGTTCTAGTTTTATACTCCTCTTTTCCTCTCTTACCAACCTCAACAATATTCCACTCACATTCAACATTCACCAAACAATTGTTGATTAGTAGTCTTATACTCACCTTCAAAGATCAAACTCTAATGAACTATGTGATAAATATGGCATGTTGGAAGCATGACTATTCTTGGAGTTATGAATAATTCTATCACTTAGCACTTAGGCACCTGAAACATTTCTACATTATTTTATTTCATCTTATCAATAATACTGCAACTAAATAAAAATTATTTTTATTTTACTAATGAAGATTGAAGTTCAGAGAGGTTCAATTATTTGATAAAGGCTAGGATACAGTAAATTAAAATCTTCTGTCATACTTCCTACACAACACTACCTTTCACCTAAACCCACAAAAATAACTTACAGAACTATGGATTTGTAAGGGCCTCATAGGATCTTTATAAAAAAAAAGATCAGATAAGGGGCTAATATCTAAGATATACAAAGTACTGACAGAACTTAACAAGAAAAAAAAATCTAACCCCATCAAAAAATGAAGAGAAGAAATGAAGACACTTTCTGAAAGAAGAAATACAAATAGCCAAAAGGCACATGAAAAAATGCTCCACATCACTAATCATTAGGGAGATGCAAATCAAAACAACAATGAGGTACCACTTCATGCAACAGAGACTGGCACACATCACAAAGAACAAGAACAATCAGTGCTGGCAGAGAGGTGGGGAGAAATGAACTCTCCTTCACTGCTGGTGGGAATGCTGTCTAGTCCAGCCTTTATGGAAAAGAATATGGAGAGTCCTCAAAAAACTGGAAATTGTCCGGAGCTCCAGGACTTCCCCTGGGCCATGTGCCTGGGCAAGCCAGCAAGGTGGGTTTCTGGGAGGAGCTAATGGGGTACCCTAGGCTTTCCCCACTCCCAGCTGGCTCCAGAGGGAGGCTTAGGGTGCGGGCTTTGAACTTCCGACCTTCCGGCTTGGGACAGATCTCCTTCCTTCCTGGGAGCCGGGATTCTCGGCCAGCATGGGTTTTGGCAGACCTCCGTTGTGCCAGAGGCCTCTTTTACAGGTGGAGGAGCTTAACTGGGGGTGGCAGAAAGTTGCTCGGCTGTATTCAGGCAATCCCTGGTAATTTCATACCAGTCTACATGTTCCAAACTGCACAGGGGCTAGTGCCCCCACGCGCACAATATATATTAATAGTACTCCATATTGTTAAGATATGTTTTTATGTATACAGAATGTCCATTTTGTATTCTGCTCTTTATCACACCCCTACAAAACTCATTTTTACTCTTTAACTCTCTCACCCCAAACTATCGTTACTCCACATTTATCCTTTTTAACTTCAGCACTGCACCATCCAAAATCACAGGCCAACGTGGGGCACTGGATTTAACACCCACCCAACTCTTTCAAAAGCATAAAACAGCAAAATGCCCTTTGAATTTTTTATATCTATTTTTTTTGACAGCTATATCTCTTACTTAATATTTTCTTATATAGTGACGATTTCCCCTACTTTTTATCTTTTCTTCTCTCTGTGAACTGATCAATAAGGAATTTGGTGAAAGATTCCCTCAGTTTGTCGCTTATGTATGAACCAAGTCATGGGGATTGTAGGACTTGTTCTTGCAGCCCCTATATGTACCAATAATGCCACGTGGAATTATTCCTTGTTTGCATAAGAACATTAAAATGGTGAAATTCTATACATACAAATAAACTCTTACCTAATAGATATGGGAACACACAAAACTTATAGTGCAATTGGTCCTTACACCCTGAACATTGACATAATGACCTGGCACAGGCCTCAGAAGAATGGGCATTCTCTATTCCTGAACTAGGGAAGCCACCTACAAAACATCCAACATTGTCTATAACATCACCTGGAAGCAATCCTCTACCAGGGAAGACCCTACCACTACTCTGACATCCACCTACTCAAAAGAGACTTCCCTTAACACTGAGAAGACTTAACAACAATAATGTCCTGCTTACTGGACAGGGCTCTCTGCATTGCCCTTTAATTTTGAGGTGAAACTAGAAGATGCTCGACACCATCCTCACTTCAATGTAGGATATGCAGATTCCAGGATCTTTTGCCAACAACAGAGACTGTTTGAAAAATAAAACTGTACTGGCACTACAGACAAGGACTTGGATTAGACAAACTATTCTGCCGAAACCTAGAGCTGGTCTTAAGCCAGGAAACTTCAGGGGTAGGGTCTCCTTGTATTTATGCCAAGGCTTTTCCTTCCCATGTCACCCATATTTTGGTGGGCCTATGCAAACAATAATTGCCACTCTAACACCATTTTTACTTTGTTTCTTTGACTCTAAACCTTAAATAAAAAAACCTACTTAAACTTTTGAGGTTAACATAAACTAATATGCATATGCATGGAAATGTAAAAAATACTGTGCCTTCAATGTTTCAGGAGTTACACAAATATCATGGCTTTAAATTGCTTTGTGTTATAATGTATATCTGGAGACTTGAGGAACAAAGTAATTGTACCATAGGTTTTGTTTTATTTCTTGTTAATGTTCCTTGACTTTATGTTCAAAATTAAGGTATCAGCAAGGGGATTTCTTCTGAGAACTCTGTTTATTGATGTTTGTCCTTCCACGGTAACTTTACCTTGTCCTCTTTCTTTGCATCATTGTTCTCATAAATAAAATAAATAAAAAAATTAAAAATTTAAAAAAAAGTTAAAAAAAGCTGGAAATTGAATTTCTATATGATCCAGCTATACCACTCCTGGGGTATACCCTAGGAACACAAAAACACAACACAAAAATGCCTCTGCACACCTATATTTATTGTAGCAGTATTTACAGTAGCCAGAATCTGGAAACAATGCAGATGCTTTTCAAAAGATGAATGGCTAAAGAAATTGTGGTACATATACACAATGAAATACTATGCAGCTGTCAGGAGAGATGAAGTCATGAAATTTTCCTACATCTGGATGGACATGGAAACTATTATGCTGAGTTAAATAAGTCAGAGGGTGAGAGACAGACACAGAATAGTCTCACTCATGTATGGGTTTTAAAAAAATGAAAGACATTTTTACAATAATTCTCAGAGACAAAAGAGAAGAAGGCTGGACGGTCCAGTTCACGACATGAAGCTCACCACAGAGTGATGAGTGCAGTTAGAGAAATAACTACATTGAGAACTATCATAACAATGTTAATTATTGAGTGAAGTAGAATGCCTGTTTCCCATACAGGCAGGGAGTAGGGGAGGATTGGTGGTGGGAATGTTGCACTGTTAAAGGGGGGTGTTCTTTTTATGACTGAAACCCAACTAAAAACATGTTTATAATCATGGTACTTAAATAAAGATATTATTAAAAATATATAAGGCAGGTGCCCTACATGCTGTACTATGGCCTCTTGCAATTACATTTAGAAAGAGCAATTTAATGTTTTTATTAATATCTCCCTAATATTCTCTAGAAATATTTCATAATTTTTATAATGGTCAATTTTACATAACTATTATTCAAAAGACTAAGTTTTCAACATACCTTCTCAAATTTTCTTGGAGATAAAAGAGTCTCTCTAAATATTTTTTGTTGTTTTGTTTTATTTTGGGTTCATACCTGGCAGTGCTCAGGGGTTACTGCTGGCTCTGTGCTTAGAAATGGGATGCTGGGATCAAAACTGGGGGCCACCTGAAAGACAAATGCCCTACCCTTTGTGCTATTACTCCAGCCCCCCTTAAACAATTTTAAATAGCTATGAGAACATAAATTTCATCTTAAATGCAGTACTGTAAATTAAGTTATATAGCTTGCAATGAAACTGGCTTTATATTAGAATGCATCCATGTATTAAAATATCAATACAACAAAATTTACTGAGCACTTAACATTTGCTGTTTCGTTTAATAAATTTCCATTACATAAGATTATATTTAACAGTAAAGAAAAAGAAAAGTTAGCATAAGAAACTAGTAAAAATAATTTAGTCAAAAGAAAAATTAAATAGCTATATATAATGACTTTTTCTAGTTTTGATTAAATTACTATAGTCAACATAGTGCTTCAGAATACTTCATAACCTAGAGATAGGTTAAATTTTATTATCTGTAAAATGCCACATTTATGGTCACTCAAACTGATCTGTGAATAAAATCTGATGTTCCTTTATCTAAAAAATAGAAATGTAGGTTTCAATTTAACTTCAGTTGCTTTATATTTAATGTTGAGCTTAGTTCATTAATTATGAAAGCTGTCATTTCTACGATTGTTTCTGTGTTTCTTAGCATTCATTTTGTTTCCTTTTATTTTCCAAGAATTTTATTCTAAAAGACCACAAATATATTAGCATATATTTATGTGTACACATTACTTGCAGCACAGTATTTTTAATATTTTAATATCTTCTTTTTAAATCACCATCTCTCTTGATAATGATTAAAAATCATATCAGAACATAGGTTATCACTTACCCCCCATCAAAGCAAAGCAGAAATACCCACATTTTGTAGTGCATAAGCCCAACTCTCTAAATCAAAATACTTTTTGTTTTACTTACAGCCAACATTCTTCAAATTGCCTGTGATTGTATATATTTTCTACAATGATTTATGGAAAAATCAAAGAAATTTAGTTTCCCACCTTGTAAGCTCCTTATGTCTTGTGAACGATGCAGGCTTAAGAGTTGCCAAATGAGATGGGCAAAGGAAGCCAAATAGGACTTCCTAGCCAACCTAAAAATAGCAGATGGTGATGGGCAGACACACCAATTTCTTCCTTAATTTCTTCTTCCATCCTTCTAAAGCTAGGTACCATAAACATGGTTTAAGCAAAATCAAAACATTACCTAAATTATCATTTTCTCTCTTGCTGTAATATCTAATTATGTGATTATCTAGAAAATTTCATACATTTAACTTTATAAATTTGAAAGCCAAAGCAGAGCTATGCTTTTCTGTTTTTCTTACATGAAGGATTCCTAAACACAGTTCCTGTTTCTTTTGAAGGAAAATCTAACAAGTTACAAGAATCAGGAATAATCTTTGTGAGGCCACCCAAGAAATGGGAGAAATTATTTACCCAATACTCATCAAATAAGGGGCTAATATCTAAGATAAATATGAGACTGACAGACCTCAACAAGAATATCTAACCCCATCAAAAAATGAGAGAAGAAATTAACAGACATTTCTTCAAAGAAAAAAAAAAAAAACCCAGATGGCCAAGACACACAAATAAAATGCTACACATCACTAATCATCAAAAAGATGCAAATCAAAACAAAATATCATCTCATGCCACAGAAAGTGACACATATCACTGAAAAATAAGAACAACCAGTGCTGGCATGGATGTGAGAAAAGAAAGAAAGAAAGAAAGAAAGAAAGAAAGAAAGAAAGAAGAAAGAAAGAAAGAAAGAAAGAAAAGAAAGAAAGAAAGAAAGAAAGAAAGAAAGAAAGAGAAGAAAGAAAGAAAGAAAGAAAGAAAGAAAGAAAGAAAAGAAAGAAAGAAAGAAAGAAAAGAAAGAAAGAAAGAAAGAAAGAAAGAAAGAAAGAAAGAAAGAAAGAAAGGAAGGAAGAAAGAAAGAGGAAGGAAGGAAGGAAGGAAGGAAGGAAGGAAGGAAGGAAGGAAGGAAGGAAGGAAGAGCCCATATAAATAACTTGACTGCACAATTTAAGAAAGTGAAAAATAACCAAGAGGAACATAAGCAGGCACAAGTAAGGAAATAATAAAACATAAAGCAAAAATTAATGAACTAGAACTCAAAAGACAGCTAAAAGACACATGGAAAATGCGATACATCATTAATCATAAAGGAAATGCATATAAAACGAGATATGTCAAACCACATAGATTGGCACACATCAAAAAAAAAAAAAACAGAAAACAGAAACAATCAGTGCTGACCTAGATTCACAGAAAAAAAAACTTTTATTCACTGCAGTAAAAATATAGACTGGTCTAGCCTTTTTGAAAAACAATATATACATTCCTCGAAAAACTAGAAATTGTATTAAGACCAAACAGTTGAATGAACATTTAGTGGGAAAAAAAATAATCAGACTTGAATACCAAACCTATAGTTAATGACAACAGAATTGATGCCCAATTTATAATAAGCTGTACAAGTGGGGAACAGTTACACTAGTATTATGAGGGGTAAAGGAGGGAGATGGGATTCATGCTGGAAACAGGGGTGAAGGGAAGACAACACTAGGGGTGGAAATGCCCCTCATTCATTGTCACTATGTGCCTTAAATATTTCTGTGAAATAATTCACTTTGACCACAATAAAAATTATTAAAAAAAAAAACAATAACTAGATATTGAGTTCCCATATGGTCCAGCAATACTGCTCCTGGAAATAAATCCTAGGGGGACCAAAAACACAATGCAGAAAAAGGCATCTGCATTCCTATGTGCACTTCAGCTCTAGTCATAATAGCCAGAATCTGGAAATAACCCAAGTGCTGAGAACAGGTGAGCAGATAAAGAAACTGTGCTATATCAACACAATGGAATACTACATAGCTACTAGAGAAAATGAAGCCATGAAATTTTCTTATACATGGATGCTATAGAAAATATTATACTGAATGAAGTTAGTCACAGAGAGGAGGATAGATATAGAATGACTGCAAGCATTTGTGGGATATTTAAAAAAAAGATAGTATAGTAATAATACCCAAAGAATAGGAATGAAAGCCATGAGAACTGGTCAATGGTAGGAAGCTTTCCACAGAGAGCAGAAGTTGTAATTAGAAAAGGAAGAGACTACTATGACAATGGTGATTGGAAATGATCACTTGAGAAAGAACTAGGTGCTAAAAGCAGATAAAGTGATAGGCATGATGCCTCCTTCAGTAACAATACTGCAATACCAGTGCCCTAAAATGAAGAAAGTGTGAGAGAGCAAGAGGAGGAGCGAGAAAAAGTCAGCAATAAGATGCAGGTGGAGAGGAGGATGGGGGGGGCAAGAGGGAAACTGGGGACATTGGGGGCAGGAAATGTGCATTGATAAAGAGATAGGGTGTTGGACATTGTATGAATGAAACTCAATTGTGAACAACTTTGTAACTGTGTACCTCATGCTGATTCAATTAAAAATTGTTTGTGCTTGCTTCGGCAGCACATATACTAAAATTGGAACGATACAGAGATTAGCATGGCCCCTGTGGAAGGATGACATGCAAATTCGTGAAGTGTTCCATATTTTAAAAAAATTGTTTAAGATAAATAAAAATTTAAAAACAGCAAACATGGGGGCTTTGAATAGCAAATTAGCACAGCAGATAAGAGGATTGCCTAGCCTACAGAAACCCATTTCAATATTTGACAATCCCATTATGGTCTGCAAGTCCCACAAGAAATGATTCCTGAGTGCAGAGCTGGGAGTGACTCTGAGCATCATTGGGTGTAAAAACAAACACACAAAAAAGACAGCAAACCATTTAAATATTTGCAAATAGAAAATATAATCATGCTACTCAAAATTTGAAAATACAGGGCCCAGAGAGATAGCATAGCGGCGTTCGTTGGTTCGAATCCCGGTGTCCCATATGGTCCCCCGTGCCTGCCAGGAGCTGACAGCCAGGAGTAACCCCTGAGCACCGCCGGGTGTGGCCCAAAAACAAAAACAAAAAAACAAAAAAAGAAAAGAAAATACGGAGAAAAAAGTGAAGGAATATGATGTTGGAGTGCTTTCACTGCAGGTAGGACGTTTGCCTTGCACAAAGGCCAAATGGGGTTCAATCTCCAGTATTCCATAATGACCCTCGAACCTACCAAGTAATTTCTGAGAGCAGAGCCAGGAGTAAGCCCTGAGTAATACCAGAGTGGCAAAAAATAAAAGGGGAGAATATCTTAAAAACTTGGGGGAGGGGCAAACTAATATCCTTAGGTAGCTTCAAACTCCTGTAAGGAAAAAAGCAATTTCAAATTATATAGATATCTCTTCTGATTAACTGGTAAGTAGCAGGACAATAAATATTTGCTGAGTGGGTATTTAATATTAAATGAGCTATCTAATTTGGAGGGTTGGAGCCACAATAACCAGTGCTCAGGGCCTTTTTCTGGCAGCAATGCTTAGGGAATTGTATGTGGTAGATGTACTATCTCTCTGGTAAAATGTATTAATTTTAAGGGGACTAGAGTGATAGCAGAGCAGGTAGGACATTTGCCTGGCACACGGCCAACCCAGGACCCACCCAGGTTTGATCCCTGGAACCCCATATCGTCC
Organism: Suncus etruscus; assembly: GCF_024139225.1. Classification (NCBI taxonomy): domain Eukaryota; kingdom Metazoa; phylum Chordata; class Mammalia; order Eulipotyphla; family Soricidae; genus Suncus; species Suncus etruscus. Next base: position 60,339,078 of record NC_064863.1, on the reverse strand, counting down.
CCCAAGCCTGCCAGGAGGAATTTCTGAGCACTGAGCCAGAAGTAACCCTTGAGCACAGCTGGGTGTGGCCCAAACTCCGCCCCCAAATTATATTAATTTTAACTATTATAATTTTGGTTTGGGCTCTTTTCTGCTGAGCCAGCCTAGAGACACCAAGGACTATAATCTCTCCAGGACCCACACCTGGTAAGATGTCCCCACCCAACAAATGTGGGGCCAATTCCTGCTGTGTGATTGGGTACCCAGAGACTTATAAAGAATGGCGGCCATGCTCTCTGCCTCTTTTCTGCTGAGCCAGCCTAGAGACACCAAGGACTATAATCTCTCCAGGACCCACACCCAAAAAGTGCTCCGCTTGCTTAGCTCTGTGACCTCGCTTATCTTGTAACCCCTGAATTCCATTTCTGCACATTGTAAGAAGCAATCTACAGCCTTACTAATGGAGTAATTTTGCAGTACACCCCATATTTACAGAAATCAAGATGGCTCCTCTAATAATCTAAAAAGTAGGAAACGGCTAGGTATCCTCTCAAATAAGAAGTTTAGAGTAGAATTATGAAAAATGTTCAGGGAGCTCAAAGAAAAGCATTGATAGACTTGACTGGAGCACAATTAAGCATCAAGAGGATTTGTCAACTGAAATTAGAAATTTTCACACTGAACTAACAAGTCAGAAAACTGAGCTTATGCAACTGTTGCCAGGCATGAGGTTTGGGGAGACCCCATGCCAGAGGCTTCCTCCCTAGGCTGGGGCGTGCTGGGAGGCTTGGCAGGCCCCATAGCCTTCCCCTTCTTTCTCCCCTGGACTCCAGGCCCTCCCTGGGTGCCAACTCAGGTGGCCAGAAGTGGGTTCAGGTGGATTCTTAAAGGTACTCAGGCTTCCCCCCTACTTCCGTACTCCAGGGGGGAGGTGCATGGGGAGGAGGGCGGGCAGACATCTGGCTTCCGGCTTCCTTTTTGATTCTGGAGACAAGCTCTTGCCAGGTATAGGGTTTGGGGAGGCCCCATACCGGAGCCCTTCTCCCTACCCTGGGGAGTGCTGGGAGCTTGGCAGGCCCCCAGCTGTCCTTGCCTTTTTTCCCCTGATTCCAGACCTTCCCTGGGTGCCAGCTCAGATGGCCAGAAGAGGGTTCAGGTGGACTCTTAGTGGTCCTCAGTCTTCCCTCCTCCCTCCATACTCCAGGGGGGAGGTGCATTGGGAGGAGGACGGGCAAACATCTGGCTTCCGGTTTCCTCTTTGATTCTGGAAGCCAGCTCTTGCCAGGTATGGGGGTTTGGGGAGTCCACATGCTGGAGGCCTTCTTCCTAGCCTAGAGAGTGCTGGGATGCTTGGCAGGCCCCAAGCCGTCCCTCTTTTTCTCCCTTGGACTTCAGACCTTCCCTGGGCGCCAGTCTAAGTGGACTCTATAGGGGTCAACAGGCTTTCCCCCTAACTCTCCCTACACTAATGGGAATGCGCTTTGGGAGGAGGGCGGGCCGTTCTAGCACTGGTTTATGTTGGAACAGTCACTGGAAATTTTTTCTCCTTGTTTTCCTATTGATAGTATTGCATGCATATATTTTATATATCCATAATATCCATCTTGTATTGTGACCTTGATACTGCCCTACAAATCTCATTTCTAATATTTTACTGCCTCAGTCCCAACCCTTATTTCCCCCATCTTCCCATGTAAGTGCAGCTCATGACATGAAGCTCACCACATAGAGTGTTAAGTGCAGTTAGAGAAATAACTACACTGAAAACTATCATAACAATGTGAATAAGGAAAAAAGAAAGCCTGTCTTGAGTACAGGTGTGAGTGGGGTGGAGAGTAGGTAGATCTGGGAACTTGGTGGTGGGAATCCTGCACTGGTGAAGGGGGGGGTTGTTCTTTACATGACTGTAATCATACAACTACAATTGTATTTGTAATCACGGTGTTTAAATAAAGATAACTTAAAATAAAAGAAAAAAAATAATTTTGGTTTGGGGCACACCTGGTAGAGTTTAAGACTTGTTCCTGGTTCTGAGCTTAAGGATCATTACTGGTGGGTCTTAGGGATGCCAGGAATTAAAGCAAGGATCTGAAAGAATACATGTAAGCTAATAGCCTTAACTGCTGTATTCTCTGGACCTAATACTTCTTTTTTTTGGGGGGGGGGGCGGTTAGGCCACACCCTGTGATGCTCAGGGGTTACTCCTGGCTATGTGCTCAGAAATAGCTGCTGGCTTGGGGGACCATAAGGGAGTCTGGGGACCAAACTGCTGTCCGTCCTAGGTCAGATGTGTGCAAGGGAAACACCTTACCGCTGCGCCACCATTCTGGTCCCTACTTCATTCTTTTTTAAAGAACTTTTAAAGCAACATTATTTACAACACTGTTACTGGTAGGGTTTTATAGGTAAAATGGTCCATACCCTCCACCAGTGCCCACTTCCTTCTCCTACTGTGGGCCTAGTTCCATCACCCAACTTATCACCCCACTCAGTTCTTTATACCAACAGAGATATTTTATTTTCAAAAAATCTTCCTTCTGAGTTGGCAAGGGATGTGATCATTTTATAACCATTAGGGTCAAACACAAGACACATTTTGGCTGGGTTCTGATGAAGAAAGATAAACAATAGAAAATATTACTGGAATAATTGAAGATTAAGCAACTCATTACAGTAATATTTCTAGATTCCTGAGGTATAGCCATGCCCTGATTTTCTGGTTTTATGATAAGAAGTTTGTTCTTTTTTTTTAAAGGTATACCTACAGTGGAGCTATAAGAAGCTATTTTTGCTAGTACTGAGAATTATTATTCAGTGCTGGGGAATCAAAATCCGAAGAGCGTGTTGGTTTTCTTTACTTTTTTTTTCATTTTGGTTTTTGGGCCACACTTTGCAGTTTTCAGGGGTTACTCCTGGCTCTGAGCTAAGAAATTACTCGTGGCAGACTCGAGAAACCAACCACATGGGATGCCAGAAACCAAACTTAGGTTGGCTGCATGCAAGACAAATGGCCTACCCGCTGTGCCATTAAGAATTTATCTTTATGGAAAGCCTGTCTAGAGTACAGGCGGGGGTCGGGTGAGGAGGAGGGAGATTTGGGACATTGGTGATGGGAACGTTGCACTGGTGATGGGTGGTGTTCTTTACATGACTGAAACCCAAACACAATCATGTATGTAATCAAGGTATTTAAATAAAATATATATAAAAAGAATTTATCTTTAACATTATTGTTAACAGTAGCAGTAGTGATTAAGAACATAGTTTCAGGATGAGCAGTAGCACAGAGGGGAGGGTGTTTGCCTTGCAGAAAGCTGACCCAGTTTCAATCCCATGCACCCCATTCAGTCTCGAGAGCCTGCCAGAAGTAATTTCTGAGCGAAGAACTACGAGTAACTCCTGAACACTGCCAGGAGTGCCCCCTGCAAAAAAAGGATAAATTAAAAAATATTTATTATATTTATGTATTTTATTTAACATTATTATATTTAATATATATCATTATATTCATTAAAGTGAATGTATAAATCTTATATAAACAGGCATAAAGAAATTGTAGCAATTTAGGTTCATGGTCCTTAGGTCCTTAGTAGAGTTTTACCCTGCGAGTTCAGTTTGTTCAGTTCAAAGGATAAATTCGTGTTTTGCTTTTGTTTATTTTGGGGCCACACCCAGTGACGCTCAGGGGTTACTCCTGGCTATGGGCTCAGAAATCTGTGTTGTCTTGGGGGATGGTATGGGACACTGGGGTCTGTCCTAGGCTAGCATGCAAGGCAGATGCATTCCTGTTTGCGCCACTGCTCCGACCCCTAAAATGAACTCTTTTGAAAGAATTCTATACAGAAAATATCTCCACAGACCAATCATACATACCTCTTCACTTAGGTTAGCACATGCAAGGCAGACCCTCTACCGCTTGCACCACCGCTCTGGCCCCCAGGATAAATTCTTTTTTTTTTTTTCCCAGGGTAAATTCTTTGTTTTTGTTTTTGGGTCACACCAAGCAGTTCTCAGGGGTTACTACTGGCTCTACGCTCAGAAATCGCCCCTGGCAGGCACAGGGGACCATATGAACTCCCATTCTTCTGCATGAAAGGCAAACGCCTTACCTCCATGCTATCTCTCCGGCCCCAGAATAAATTCTTAGTAATGACATGCTGCTGATATATGCCAGATGAAATATAGTAAGACACAATATTTCTTTTTTTTTTTTTTTTTGGTTTTGGGGCCACACCCGGTGGTGCTCAGGGGTTACTCCTGGCTGTCTGCTCAGAAATAGCTCCTGGCAGGCACGGGGGACCATATGGGACACCGGGATTCGAACCAACCATCTTTGGTCCTGGATCGGCTGCTTGCAAGGCAAACACTGTTGTGCTATCTCTCTGAGCCCCAATATTTCTTAACTATACTAGAACTTCTTACACTTAATAACTTCAAAGTAACCATACCAAGATGTGACACTGTTCAGAATTTATCGCTAACCAAAAACATCTGAAATAGTAAAAATATATTTTAAAATATTGTTTTCTATTTATTTTATTATTATTATTATTATTTTGGTTTTGGGGTCACACCCGGCAGCACTCAGGGGCTACTCCTGGCTCTACGCTCAGAAATCGCCCCTGGCAGGCTCGGGGGACCATATGGGATACTGGGATTCGAACCACAGTTCTTCTGCATGAAAGGAAAACGCCTTACCTCCATGCTATCTCTCCAGCCCCCATTTTATTTATTTTAATAAAATGGACAAAAATAGATTTAGGGGGGCCAGAGTGATGGTAAAGCGGTAGGTCGCTTGCCTTGCACCCGCTAACCTAGGATGGACCGTGGTTTGACCCTCTGGTGTTCCATCTGTTAGCCCAAGCCAGGAGCGATTTCTGAGCGTATTGCCAGAAGTAACCCCTGAGCGTCATCGGTTGTGGCCCCAAAACAAAACAAAAACAAAACAAAAATAAAGATTTAGGTACTCTTACTTTCCAAAAATAGTTTTTCTTTCAAGTGTTACCATCTATCTTATTCATTACACCTGTAGCTAAATCATTTATGATCAAATACTCCATTACCACACTTATATAACCCAGGCCACATATTTTAAAAATATACATACGAGACAAAACTAAGATTCAAAAGTTCAGTATAACATATTAGTCTCGGGGTCGGAGAGATAGCATGGAGGTATGGCGTTTGCCTTTCATGCAGGAGGTCGTCGGTTCGAATCCCAGCGTCCCATATGGTCCCCCGTGCCTGCCAGGAGCAATTTCTGAGCCTGGAGCCAGGATTAACCCCTGAGCACTGCCAGGTGTGACCCAAAAACCACAAAAAAACAAACAAAAACAACAACATATTAGTCTCTTTAGGTAACTATTCAGAAGATGACAACTCAATTATGTTTAGGATCAGGGGCTAGAGAAATAGTATAGCTGGTAGGGTGCTTGCTTTGTAAAACTTCAACCTGTGTTTGATCCCTGGCATCCTATGTATGGTCCCCCCTGAAAATCCCCAAGGTCTTGAGATCAAAGTTACACTTTAGCATCACTTGTTATGGCCCCAAAACAAGCAAAAAAAAATTCAATTATTGTCATATTTTATAGGTTTATTTCATTTACTAATATACCATCCAGTTCATATCAGACATCAATAAAAATAATTATATCCATGTTCCATGTTAACTAGCTTGTCCCAAAACTAGTAATAGCTATTATTTTGTTTTTGTTTGGGGCCTCACCTGGTTGTACTCAGGGGTTTCTCCTGACTCTACAAGTGCTCCAGGGTCCATATGGAGTGCTGAGGATCAAACCTGGGTCAGCTGTGTGCAAGACAAATACCCTCCTCACTGTACTATTGCTCTGGTCTCTTATAGCTAGTATTCTAAATACTAAATAGTATATCAAAATGTGTTGCAAAGCCAAATAGAGAATGAGCTGTTATATAATATTTAATAATTTTTGTGGGGGTCTTATGTGTATTTTTATTCACATGCAACTGTTTAATGTTGGCTCTGTGCTAAGGGATCATTCCTGCAGTGCTCAGGGGACTTTATGGGTTTCAGGGATAAAATCCAGATCAATCATATGTAAGTGCCTTACCCTGTGAACTGCTTCCTGTCCCTCTCCAAACTTCTCATTTGCTCTTTTTTTTTTTTTTTTTTTTGGTTTTTGGGCCACACCCGGTGGTGCTCAGGGGTTACTCCTGGCTGTCTGCTCAGGAATAGCTCCTGGTAGGCACGGGGGACCATATGGGACACCGGGATTCGAACCAACCACCTTTGGTCCTGGATCGGCTGCTTGCAAGGCAAACACCGCTGTGCTATCTCTCCGGGCCCTCATTTGCTCTTTTAATAGAAAGATTTCATTCTAGTTGAAATAGCAAAAGTAATGTAATATTAGAAGATACTTTACTGTTGCTTTAAATGCATTAGTTTAAACAAGGGGTATTTTTGGACAAAAATAGAAAGCAGCAGTTTTCCCCTCATCAGCACACAAAAATCTCATTAAATCGGTTAAAGCTTTAGCTCTGGCAATGTTTAAAATCTCATATCAGCTCCTATCCTTTTCTAACCACTCATCTTCAAGTGATAATGTTCAAATTATATTCTGAGCAGAGGAAAAAAATCAAGCATATAATGACCTCATGTGGCAAAGGGCTATAAATACTACTGATTTAACTACTATCATGGGTTTAAACTACTTTTATTAATAGCTTTTTAACTTATTATATATGTGTGTATACTTATTGAAGTATTAATGAGTGTCATTAAACTACATCCCCCATTTTATGAACATATAAAACAGCAAGATCACAGGGAAGGAGAGATAGCATGGAGGTAGGGCATTTGCCTTGCATGTAGAAGGATGGTGGTTTGAACCAGGCATCCCATAAGCCCATAAGCCCTGCAAGCCTGCCAGGAGCGATTTCCAGCATAGAGGCAGGAACAATCCCTGAGCGCTGCCAGGTGTGACCCCCAAACCAAAACAAAGCAAACAAAAATACAGCAAGAAGAAGGCATCTGATCATTAAAATTTCTAATAGCCCTTTTATTACAATTGGAGTAAAGGGTTTGGATATCCCACATAAGCAAAGGGGGTTTTCCAGACCTTGGAATTTTTCTCTGCAGGGCTTTTCCTTTCAGGGATTTTTCCTGGGAAGAGAGAGGACCTTGTCACTGCAATTACTATGGACACTAAGGGCCTGCAATGTGGCCCTGGAGGTAGTTACCTCTGCTCTTGTGATTTTGAGCTACTTCAGAGATCCTATGGCTATTTTGGAGAGTTTTGGATTATTTTCCAACTCTGGCCTTTTTTTTTTCCCCCATGGGTTTAGCCTTTTTCTATAGCTTTTTTTTTTTTTTTTTCTGGCAGCTTCCACTTTGAAGAGGGAAAAAGGTTTTCTAATGATGTGGGAGTGAATATGTAGTATAATACACTTTTTTTTGGCTCTTGGGCCACACCTAGCAGTGAACAGTGGTTAGTCCTGACTCTGAGCTCAGAAGTCATTCTGGGTACAACGTAAGATGCCAGGGATCGAACTGTGGTCAGTCCTCGATTGGCTGTGTGCAAGGTAAACACCCTACCGCTGTGCTAACACTTCCGCCCACAATTTTTTTTTTTTTTTTTTTTTTTTGGTTTTTGGGCCACACCCGGTAACGCTCAGGGGTTACTCCTGGCTATGTGCTCAGAAGTTGCTCCTGGCTTGGGGGACCATATGGGACACCGGGGAATCGAACCGCGGTCCGTCCAAGGCTAGCGCAGGCAAAGCAGGCACCTTACCTTTAGCGCCACCGCCCGGCCCCCCACCCACAATTTTAGACCTAAAACATTTGCAAGTCTATCATGAAAACTTGAGTACTGCTAAATATTCTGACTTTTTTCCCCACCTTCCTTCTACTGATGGTTATTGAGATGACTGGAGGTCACATATAAAATGGGGTGTTCACTTTTTAGTTGTCTCATCACATGCCTGCTGACGGAATGTAAATTTAGCTATGGAGCCTGAACAGTTAGCAATCAAATCAGAGGTGACACCCTTTCCTTACATTCACAAACCTGAGATGTTAATGAGAATTGCTGCAGTGCCAGAAAACAGACAGCAGAGCTGCTTGGATGGCCCTTGAAGAATGCAGGCTACACTCTAGAGATTAAACTAAAGACCTCTAGCTTGCAACCAGACATTTCAACCAGTGGACCATTTTCCAGCTTCTGATGTCCAATTGTCAACTTTTAGCCTATTATAAGACACTGGTGGGCCCAGAGAGATAGCACAGCGGCGTTTGCCTTGCAAGCAGCCGATCTAGGACCAAAAGTGGTTGGTTCGAATCCCGGTGTCCCATATGGTCCCCCGTGCCTGCCAGGAGCTATTTCTGAGCAGACAGCCAGGAGTAACCTCTGAGCAACGCCGGGTGTAGCTCAAAAACCAAAAACCAAAAACCAAAAAAAAAAAAAAAAAAAAAAGACACTGTTTGTATATAACTTAGTTTATCATAAGCATAAGACTAAAATTAAAGAAGTCCAAAGAGTAGTTATATTGCTAGTACATTCAAGAATAATCTTAAATTCTTTTTTTTTGGGGGGGGGGGTCACACCCGGCGGTGCTCAGGGGTTACTCCTGGCTGTCTGCTCAGAAATAGCTCCTGGCAGGCACGGGGGACCATATGGGACACCGGGATTCGAACCAACCACCTTTGGTCCTGGATTGGCTGCTTGCAAGGCAAACGCCAGTGTGCTATCTCTCCGGGCCCTTAAATTCTTTTTTTTTTTTAAAAAAAAGTACTCAATGTTTTGAAATTTTTAATTTGCTAATTTCATTAAGTCACTGCACCAAGTCCAAATCTTTGATAGAATATATTCTACGGAGGTGGGAGGTATCCTCCACTCACTTCTAACCTGACCTCTGCAATACCTGTCACTCAACAGTCCCAATTCCACAGCTCCTGAAGTACACAGCTGCACAATAACTCCTCCAAATTTCACACTACTCAAAGCACAGTAGGATCACAACAAACATGATATGGAAGACATTTCCTGCCAAACTCATGGAATGAGAACAGTAGCACAGAAAGCTCAACCAGCACCAAAAAGCTCCGTAAGCCCTTAGAAAATGAGTTAAGCATACCATGATGAGGATATTTAATGAACTAGAAAAAAAAAAGGTACAAGTAGTCAGCAAAACTAGCAGTGCTGAAGTATGAATGTTAAAATGAGAAAACTACAAGCAGAAATGAAGAGTATAGTAGGTGATATAAACTCATGAGAAGTACAAGATAAACAGCAGTTTCGCAAAAGATCAAGGAGATCCAAGAAGTGATGCAAACTGCTAGAAAACAAATTAAGAAAAAGAGGATGGGGTGGGAAATGGCCTACACAGTCATTAGCAGCATACCAGAGAACTATGGAAAGAGTTCAAGAGAAACAGAAGAATTGTCAGTCCCTGGAGAACAGGAAAGCAAATTTTGATACAATATTTTTGATACAAATTTTGAAACAATAACTAAAGAATCGTTAAAAATTTATCTTAAACAGAGACCAGAGAGATAGCATGAAGGTAGGGCGTTTGCCTCACATGCAGAAGGACTGTGGTTCGAATTCCAGCATCCCATATGGTCCCCCAATCCTGCCAGAAGCAATTTCTAAGCATAGAGCCAGGAGTAACCCCTGAGTACTGCTGGGTGTGACCCAAAAACAAAAACAAAAACAAATTTATCTTTTTGTCATTTTAAGTACAATGTGTCTTTGTATTTTCCCAGTTGATTCTCTTTTTTGGGAGGGGCACTCCCATTGGTTCTCAGGGGTTAGTTACTCCTGGCTCTATGCTCAAAAATTGCTCCTGGCTTGGGGGACCTTATGGGATGTCGGGCATTGAACCCAGGTCCTTCCTTGGCCAGCCACGTGCAAAGCAAATGCCCTACTGCTGTGCTACCACTCTGGCCCCTTCCAAATTTATTCTGTATGTATGCTGGGATACTTCAGCATTTGCTTTGCACGTGGCTGACCAAGGAAGGACCTGGGTTCAATGCCCAACATCCCATAAGGTCCCCCAAGCCAGGAGCAATTTTTGAGCATAGAGCCAGGAGTAACTAACCCCTGAGAACCAATGAGAGTGCCCCTCCCAAAAAAGAGAATCAACTGGGAAAATACAAAGACACATTGTACTTAAAATGACAAAATCCAAAGATAAAAAAAATACTAAAAGCAAAGAGATCAAGAGTAACTTACGGGCCCGGAGAGATAGCACAGCGGCATTTGCCTTGCAAGCAGCTGATCCAGGACCAAAGGTGGTTGGTTCGAATCCCGGTGTCCCATATGATCCCCCGTGCCTGCCAGGGGCTATTTCTGAACAGACAGCCAGGAGTAACCCCTGAGCACCGTCGGGTGTGGCCCAAAAGAAACCAAAAAATAAAAATTTTTTAAAAAGGGGCCGGAGAGGGCCCAAAGAGATAGCACAGCGGCGTTTGCCTTGCAAGCAGCCAATCCAGGACCAAAGGTGGTTGGTTCGAATCCCAGTGTCCCATATGGTCCCCCGTGCCTGTCAGGAGATATTTCTGAGCAGACAGCCAGGAGTCACCCCTGAGCACCGCCGGGTGTGGCCCAAAAAAAAAAAGGGGGGGGGGGCCGGAGAGATAGCATGGAGGTAAGGCGTTTGCCTTTCATGCAGTAGGTCATCGGTTCGAATCCCGGAGTCCCATATGGTCCCCCGTGCCTGCCAGGAGCAATTTCTGAGCCTGGAGCCAGAAATAACCCCTGAGCACTGCCGGGTGTGACCCAAAAACCACCAAAAAAAAAAAAAAAAAGTAACTTACATTAAAAGGGAAGCCTGTAAGACTCAGACCTATTAGAACACCACCACCTAGGGCCAAGAGATAGCATGGAGGTAGGGCGTTTACCTTGAATGCGGAAGGATGGCGGTTCAAATCCTGGCATCCTATATTGTCCCCCGAGCCTGCCAGGAGCGATTTCCGAGCATAGAGCCAGGAGTAATCCTGAGTGCTGCCGGATGTGACCCCCTTACCCCCCAAAAAAGTACACAACCTTATAAAGAATACTCTATGGGGCTGGAGTGGTGGCACAAGTGGTAAGGCATCTGCATTGCCCACACTAGCCTAGGACGGACTGCAGTTTGATCCCCCGGTGCCCCATATGATCTCCAAGCCAGGAGTGATTTCTGAGTGCATAGCCAGTTCATAACCTGAGCATCACTGGGTGTGGCCCCAAAACAAAACAAAACACAACAAAACATTCTATCCAGCTAGATTAGTATTCAGATTTCAAGGAATGATACTAAGCTTCATGAAGAGGAAAACAGTTTAGGAAATTTATAGCCATGAAATCAAATTAAAAGAAATATTAGGTTTTCCTACTTTCCTGCGTGAGGCAGCAAAGATGACAGTGAACAATAATCTCTTCAGGGCCCAGTACAGGGTAAGCTGTTTCTGCCCAGTAAGGGTGTAGGCTGATTCCTACCTTGTGTTTGGGCACAAGAGAGCCATTATAAATGGCTGTTGCCTTGCTCCCTGACTTTCTTGCATGAGGCAGACAAGAAGATGAGAGCGAACATAATCTTTTCAGAGCCCAGGACAGGGTAAGCTGTCTCCACTCAAAAAAGTGCTTCACTCTGTGGCCATGCACATCTTCTAGCCCATGAACCCCACCACAATACATAGTAAAAACCTAACTACATGTGTGGCAATGGGAAAACAATGCAGGACGACACCAGACATAGAAAATGAAAATGGCAGCTCTGATGACCAGAAAAGTACCAACCACCTAGTCACCCCTCAGATAAGGAGTTTTGAGTAGAAATATGAAGAATGTTCAGAGAACTCAAAGAAAGCATAGATTGAGTTGAACAGACTGCAAAGATAGAAATCTGAAAACTCCAAAATGAAATAATAGGACTGAAAAACTCAGTAGATGAAATGAAAACCTCAATGGAAAGCTTGTCTAACAGAATAACTGCAGCTGAGGACAGAAACAGTGAGCTGGAAGGTAAGATACAGAACAACTCCACACAGCAGAAGAGACTGGAAAAGAACATTAAAGCAAATGATCAGACAAAGGAAAAAATCCTCAAAGAATGTGGACAGATGAAAATAGAAGTTTGATAAACTCAACAGAAACTACATAAAAATCATTGCAGTCCCAGAGACCCAGGAAGAAAATCCCCTGAAAGAATCAACAGTCAAGGACATCATTACAGAGAAACTCCCACAGCTAAAGACTGCATGCAACCAAATCCTGCATGCCCAAAGAATACCAGATAAGAGACCTGAAGAAAAAGAAAACTAAAATAAGATAGTATCCAAAAAATTGACTTTTATTACTTTCTGATCATTCCACTATACATTTCATGTTTCATTGGAACAATGAATAAATTGTTATGCACCTGCTAAAGCGAAGGCTGGGTTGTGGCAGGGAAACTGGGAACACTCAGGGAAGAAAGATCACATTGGTGGTGGGACTGGTGTTATAACATTTTAAGCCTGAAGCAACTGTACTATGAACAACTTTGTAAATCACTCTGCTTCAATAAAAATACATTTGAAAGAGAAATATATATTCTCAGGGCAGAACAGGTAGTACAGAAGTTAAGGTGCTTGCATTGCATGCACCCAATCCCATTTCAAATTGCTGGAAATACATGAGGACCCTCAAACAACTCCAGTGGTCATTCCTGCAGTGGTCACACAGGAGCAAGCACCCAACACATAATTTTAAATTAAATGAAAATATCATATTAAGGATGTACATACTTTACATACAATATTAAAGCTGCAGTAACAACAATCTAAGATTAAAAGGATGGAAATTAAAACTGTTACATTCAACTTATATATCTAACCGTGTTACATTTTAAATTAATTCCTGATAGCTGTCAGAAAAAAAAATGAATTTGTTTTTTACTTTATGGCAATACCCAGCAATGTTCAGTGGTTAATACTGGCTGTGCATTCAGAAGTTATTCCTGATAGTGCAGACCACATAGGACACCAGGGAGTGAACCTAAGTAAGCCTGTGCAAGACAAGGACTCTACCCTGAATTAATGCACCAGTTTCTAAGAAAATGTATTTTTATAAAATAAAATTCAAAAAAAGTTATATTTAGGGGAACAATGGAGGATTCGGCCATACTGAATGGTGCTCAGGTGTTACTCCTAGCTCTCTACTCAGAAATTACTCCTGGCAGGCTTAGGGACCATATGGGATGCTGGGAATTGAACTTGGGTCAGCTGTGTGCAAGGCAAATGCCCTACCCACTATTCTATCACTCTGGGTCCCTAAGAAAATCTTTTAGTCAAACAAAAAAATACATATCATTTTAAAAGTTCATATTATAGTTATATAAGATACCAAAAAATCCTATACATTGAAAACAAGTATATGAGAATAATATTAGACTTGTCAAGGCAGAAACTTGACAAGAGATATCAAAGCAGTTGATAGAGAATAATTCTTGGAAGATGAATTCTGCTTTTTGGATGATCCTTTTGGAAATATCTTGCATTCCATCTCACACTTTAAAATATACTTTAGGGATTCCTTTTTGTTTGTTTTTTGTTCCACATGTACTTTAGGGATTCTTAAATTTTTCCATACAAAACTTTTCACCAGAAAATTTTTATATGACCCTGAATAAGCCAGCATAAAAATAAAATATTTATGGAATACATCATGAATTTGTATTAAATCAATTTTCCATGACTGCCTCATTCAGTTACATGACCACAAATGAGGTGGTAACCAAGTTTACAAAACAGGAAAAGACCCGGAGAGATAGCACAGCGGCGTTTGCCTTGCAAGCAGCCGATCCAGGACCAAAGGTGGTTGGTTCGAATCCCGGTGTCCCATATGGTCCCCCGTGCCTGCCAGGAGCTATTTCTGAGCAGACAGCCAGGAGTAACCCCTGAGCACCGCCGGGTGTGGCCCAAAAACAAAAAAAACAAAACAAAAAAACAGGAAAAGACCTTTTAAAGAATTCCAAAATGTAGACCAGAGCAGGTGTAGTGGGTAGGATGCTAGTCCTGCATGTGACTGACCCTGGTTTGATCCCTGGCATCCCATAAAGTGGTCCCCTAAAATTACCAGGATACCTAAGAGCAGAGCCCGAAGTAAGTCCTGACATTGCTAGGTCTATAGCAAAAAGACAAAAGAATTTTCCATGGCATGGAAATGGCATCTGTAGAAAACAGACTTTGGTCCAAGAAGAGACATAATCTCTATGTCTTCAATCACATTTGACATATTTCTGACAAAACAGAGTTACCTGAAATACCCAAAAATTACAATCTCAACAGAAAATGCCACGTAAATCATTTTTTTGTCTGACAGACAAAATGTTTAAATACTTTTTCCTAAATCATACTTGTTTTAGTACATTTGGACTGGGAATATTTTATAGTCAAGTATTGAATCAAATTACTACCTTGAAGGTGATAAAAGTTTATTAAGTAAACACTTTGTACAGAGCAATACTTAAATATTTTTGGCATTACAAACATCAGTATTAAAACATTCTATGCATAATAATATCCCAAATAACTACAGAAAACAAGGAATTGTAACAAACTTGCCTTTTGTTATTTTTTGGGGCCACACACTCAGCGGTGTTCAGGGATTACTCCTGACTCTATACTCAAGATATTCCTGGCAGGTTGGGGGGAATCATGAGATGCCAGGGATGGAACCTCGGTTGGTTACGTGTGAGGCAAACACCCTACCTTCTGTGCTACTCGCTCCTTTTTTCATATTGAACTCAGAGATGTAAATGATTTTATGCAATGAATATTTTTATAAAACCATACCAGGACATTGAAAAGTCTCAATGTGGGGCCAGTGAGGTGGCGCTAGAGGTAAGGTGTCTGCCTTGCAAGGGCTAGCCAAGGAAGGACCGTGGTTTGATTCCCCAGGCGTCCCATAGGGTCCCCCCAAGCCAGGGGCAATTTCTGAGTGCTTAGCCAGAAGTAACCCCTGAGTATCAAATAGGTGTGGCCCAAAAAACAAAAAAAAGAAAAAGAAGAAAAGAAAAAAAATGTCTCAATGTTTTAGTAAAATTTATGCCTCAAAGCTAGGAAACATATTTTTAAAAATCATTTTCAAGGCTTAATTTACAGAAGCAATTATTGGGCCGGGATTATAGCTGTGGTTAAAGCACATGTTTTACATGTGCCAGGCCCTGGGACTATTTACTGGAACTATAGAAAGAAAAAAAAGGCAATAATTCAAACAATATATATATATATATATATATATATATATATATATATATATATATATATATATATATATATATATATATTGGTTTTTGGGCCATACCCGGCAGTGCTCAGGGGTTATTCCTGGCTGTCTGCTCAGAAATAACTCCTGGCAGGCACGGGGGACCATATGGGACACCAGGATTCGAACCAACCACCTTTGGTCCTCGATCGGCTGCTTGCAAGGCAAACGCCACTGTGCTATCTCTCCGGGCCCTAATTCAAACAATATTTTCAGGGCCAGTGGGACAGTACAGAGATAGTAAAGGGCATTTACCTTGCACATGCCACCTGGGTATAATCCCCAGCATTCCATGATTCCCTGGGCCCACCAAGAGTGATTCCTGAGTGCAGAACTAGGAGAAATCTGAGCATCACCAGATGTGGCCAAAAAAACAAAATATATAACTATTTTTTCAGTGACTCCCTCCTTTCATCTTTAAAAAATGATTTCTTCACTGAACTTCGCTGGATCTCAGATGCCAGCACCCTTCTGCCTCTCTACTCTGCTGTCCTGCATTTTCGGCCTGATTTCACCCTTGGTGCGGCTCATCAGCCAGCCTGCCTTCCTGTGAACTTTCCGGGGAGTCTGCCTTCCCGTGAACTTTCCGGGGAGTCTGCCTTCCCGTGAGCCTTCCGTGGAGGTGAGTCGACACGCCCAGAAAGGGAGGAGCCACTGAACTTCGCTGGATCTCAGATGCCAGCACCCTTCTGCCTCTCTACTCTGCTGTCCTGCATTTTTGGCCTGATTTCATCCTGGGTGCGGCCCATCTGCCAGCCTGCCTTCCTGTGAGCCTTCCGTGGAGGTGAGTCGACACGCCCAGAAAGGGAGAAGCCGGAGGAGCACGGTTGCTCCGCTCCCCTTCGCGACGGTGCACAGCATTTAGCCAATGAATACAATCACAACACGTAGAAAAACACGCAGTACTAGTGTGACAATGGGGAAACAACATGGGCCAGTGCCAGACATAGAGAATGAAGATGGCAACTCTGATGACTTGAACATGATCAACCACCTAGTCAGTCTCTCAGATAAGGAGTTTAGAGTTGCAATATGGAACATGTTCAAAGAACTCAAACAAAGTATAGAAGAGAAAACTAAAAAGAATCAGGAGAATATGAAGATAGAAATGAGAAAACTCCAAACGGAAATTTCAGATCAAATAACAGGTCTGAGAAACTCAGTAGATGAATTGAAGAAAAACATGTTTGAGATTTCCCACAGGTTAACAGCAGCTGAGGATAGAATCAGTACACTGGAAGATGAGATACATAACAATTACATACAGCAGAAGAAATTGGAAAAAAGCCTCAAAGCAAATGATCAAACAATGGAAAAATTACTCAAAGAATGGGAACAGATGAAAATAGAAGTCTATGATAAGCTCAACAGAAACAACTTAAGAATCATTGGAGTCCCAGAGACTCAGGAAGAAAATCTCCGGGAAGAATCAACAGTCAAGAACATCATTAAAGAGAAACTACCAGACAGGCCCTCAGATCAGTGGAATAAGCTTGAATACTCAGAGAATGTTCCCCAGCCATACAATCATCTAATTTTTGATAAAGGAGCAAAAAATCCTAAATGGAACAAAGAAAGCCTCTTCAACAAGTGGTGTTGGCACAACTGGCTAGCCACTTGCAAAAAATTGAACTTAGACCCCCAGCTAACATCATGTACGAAGGTAAAATCCAAATGGATTAAAGACCTCGATATCAGCCCCAAAACCATAAGATATATAGAACAATACGTAGGTAAAACACTCCAGGACATTGAGGCTAAAGGCATCTTCAAGGAAGAAACTGCACTCTCCAAGCAAGTGAAAGCAGAAATTAACAGATGGGAATATATTAAGCTGAGAAGCTTCTGCACCTCAAAGGAAATAGTGCCCAAGATACAAGAGCCACCCACTGAGTGGGAGAAACTATTCACCCAATACCCATCAGATAAGGGGCTAATCTCCAAAATATACAAGGCACTGACAGAACTTTACAAGAAAAAAACATCTAATCCCATCAAAAAATGGGGAGAAGAAATGAACAGACACTTTGACAAAGAAGAAATACAGATGGCCAAAAGACACATGAAAAAGTGCTCCACATCACTAATCATCAGGGAGATGCAAATCAAAACAACGATGAGATACCACCTCACACCACAGAGAATGGCACACATCACAAAGAATGAGAATAAACAGTGTTGGAGGGGATGTGGGGAGAAAGGAACTCTTATCCACTGCTGGTGGGAATGCCGTCTAGTTCAACCTTTATGGAAAGCGATATGGAGATTCCTCCAAAAACTGGAAATCGAGCTCCCATACGATCCAGCTATACCACTCCTAGGAATATACCCTAGGAACACAAAAATACAATACAAAAACCCCTTCCTTACACCTATATTCATTGCAGCACTATTTACCATAGCAAGACTCTGGAAACAACCAAGATGCCCTTCAACAGACGAATGGCTAAAGAAACTGTGGTACATATACACAATGGAATATTATGCAGCTGTCAGGAGAGATGAAGTCATGAAATTTTCCTATACATGGATGTACACGGAATCTATTATGCTGAGTGAAATAAGTCAGAGAGAGAGAGAAAAACGCAGAATGGTCTCACACATTTATGGGTTTTAAGAAAAATGAAAGACATTCTTGCAATAATAACTTTCAGACACAAAAGAGAAAAGAGCTGGAAGTTCCAGCTCACCTCAGGAAGCTCATCACAAAGAGTGATGAGTTTAGTTGGATAAATAACTACATTTTGAACTGTCCTAATAATGAGAATGTATGAGGGAAATTGAGAACCTGTTTAGAGTACAGGCGGGGGTCGGGTGGGGAGGAGGGAGACTTGGGACATTGGTGATGGGAATGTTGCACTGGTGATGGGTGGTGTTAAAAAAAAAAAAAGAAAAAGTATAAAAGATGCACTACAATTTAGGATTAACTGGAAAAAAAAAAGAAATTGTCATAATATATAATAGAAAATATTCTTAAAAAAAATGATTTCTTTAAGCATCGTGGTTACAGAAATGTTCAGTTGGGTTTCAGTCATAGAATGTATATTAACCTTCACTAATGCAACTCCCCTGCCACCAATGTCTCCCATTTTCCTCTTACCACTCACCCTCTGCCTGCCATCTCTAGGCAGGCATTCTGCTTCTCTCTTGCTCTTTCCTTTCTGACATTGTGGTTTGCATTACTGTTAATAAGGGGTACCATGCTTATCACTTTATCCCTTTCAGTACCTAATTCTTGAAAAGTGATCAGTTCTATCATTGTCATGGTAGTTGTCAGTGCAGTTATTTCTCTGTACTCACCACTCTTTATAGAAAGCTTCATATCATGGGCTGGTCCTTTCGGCTCTCATCTCTAGTCTCTGAATATTATCAGACTGTCTCTTTTTTTTTTAATCCCATAAATGAGACTATTCAGTATCTATCCCTCTTCCTCTGAATCATTTCACTCAACATACCTCCATGTCCATCCAGGTATAGTCAAATTCCATGACTCAATTTTTCCTAACAGCTACATAGTATTCCATTATGTAGATGTACCAGTTTCTTTAGCCATACATCTGTTTTCAGGCACCTGGGCTGTTTACAATACTGGCTATGATAAATAGTGCTTCAATGAATATAGGAGTGTGGACAGAATTTTTGTATTGTTTTTGTGTTTCTAGGATATATCCCTGAGAGGTATTGCTGGATCACATGGGAGCTCATTTCCAGTTTTTTGAGGAATATCCATATTGTTTTCCAGAAAGGTTGTATTAGATGGAATTCCTATCAACAGTGACCCCGCATCCATGTCAGCACCTGATTTTTGTTCTTTGTGATATGTGCCAATCTCTGTGGCATGAGATGATACCTCATTATTGATCTGCATCTCCTGATGATTAGTGATGTGGAGCATTTTTTCATGTACCTCTTGGCTATTTCTTCTTTGAGGAAATGTCTGTTCATTTCTTCTCTCCATTTTTTAAGGTTTTTTTTCTTTGAGTTCTGTCAGTACCTTGTATATCTTAGATATTAGATGCTTATCAGATGGGTATTGGGTATAATCGTTTCTCCTATTCTGTGGATAGCTTTTGCATCCTAGTTGGTTTCCTTTGAAGTGCATAAGTATTGCCATTTTAATGATGTTAATCCTCCCAATCCATGATACATGGATACAGGGTACATATCTCCATTTCCTTGTATCCTCTTTTCTTTCTCTTTTTTTCTTTTTGGGTCACACCTGGCAGCACTCAGGGATTCCTCCTGGCTCTATGCTCAGAAATCACTCTGGCAGGCTTGGGGGACCATATGGGAGGCTGGGATTTGAACCACCTACCTTCTGCATGCAAGGCAAACGCCTTACCTCCATGTTATCTCTCTGGCCCCCTCTTTTAATTCTTTAAGCATTATTTTGTAGTTTTCTTTGAACAGGTCTTTCACCTGTTTAATTTAGTTGACTCCAAAGTACTTGATTGTAGCACTATTGTGAATGAGACTGTGTGTGTGTGTGTGTGTGTGTGTGAGAGAGAGAGAGAGAGAGAGAGAGGCAGCACTTAGGAGTTACTCCTGGCTCTGCACTCAAGAATCACTCTGCAAATTCTCAGGACACCATATCAGATACTGGGGTTCAAACCGAGGTCAGCTACATGCAGGGCAAAAACCTTAATCATTGTGCTATGGCTCTGGCCTCAGGATTTTTTTTGTTGTTGTTGTTGTTGTTCACACCTGGCAAAGCTCAGAAATTGTTCCTGGCAGGCTTGGGGGACTATATGGGATGCCGGGAATTGAACCCAGGTCAATCCTGGGTCAGCCATGTTCAAGCAAATGCCCTACCCATCTTTTTGGCCCGATGGATTGTTTTTTTAATGTCTATTGCTTCTCTACCATTAGAAGGCCATAAAAGTGGCTCCCTCATTTTAAAAGCAGAATTTTTCTAAAACATCAAGTACAGGTTAAGTATATTTTAAAAAACTACATTTGTATACTAAGCACATATGAGAGGAATGATTAATTTTATACTGACCTAAAATAAATCTATGCTTAATTTTAAATTATAACTACTCATCTTAAGTTCTTAAGATAAGTATGTCTAATGGAAATTTTTCTATTCCTTATATATGTAAATCAAGAATACTCTTACTCTACTACCCATAAAAATGAAATTAGGGCCAGAATAAAATATTGGTCACAGTACTTACCTTGCACACAGCCAATCTGCACAGGCAGCACTTATGAGTGACTCCTGGCTCTACACTCAGAAATTGCTCCTGGCAGGTTCAAGGGACCATATGGGATGCCAAGGATCAAACGAGGGTTGGTCTCAGGTAGGCTGCGTGCAAGGCAAATGCGCTACCCACACTGCTATTGCTATGGCCCAAGTCCTTGCTTTTGTTTGTTTGTTTGTTTGTTTGTTTTTGGGGAGTCACACCAGCAGCGCTCAGAAGTCGCTCCTGGCAGGCTCGGGGAACCATATGGGATGCCGGGATTCGAATCACTGGCCTTCTGCATGCAAGGCAAACGCCTTACCTCCATGCTATCTCTCCAGCCCAAGTCCTTGCTTTTTAAACAATAATTTTTTTATGACATATACCCCCAAAATATTTTTCATGTACAAACTATGGTTTTCTCTTACTTTTTCTGTTTTCTTTTTCTTTTCCTTCTTTTTTTTTTTTTCTTTTTTCGAGCTACATCCTGTAGTGCTCAGGGGTTACTTCCTTCTGGCCCTGTGCTCAAAAATTGCTCCTGGCAGGCTCGGGGTACTATAGGAAATGACAGGGATCGAACCCAGATCCGTCCCAGGTTGGCTGCGTGCAAGGCAAACACCATGCCAATGTGCTATCACTCTGGCCCCAAACTATGATTTTCTTAAGAACATGGACTAACAGGGGCCAGTACAATAACAAAGCAGGGAAGGTATTTGCCTTGCACACTGCCACCCAGTTTGATCCCCAGCTTCCCATATGGTCACCTGAGCAAGGCCAGGAATAAGCCTTGAGTGCAGAGCCAGGAATAAACCCTGAGCACCTCCAGATGTGGCCCAAAATCAAAAACAACAAAAAAGAAAACAAACAATAAGAAAATAGAAAAACAAAGACAAACAAAATGGCAATATATGGAATCATTTGGCGGTTGAAAGTCTTCAGCAAGATCACAATGTGCTCAAAAACTCTTTAACCTAGGGAAGGAAAAAATATATTAACATAATATCCTGAGATACCTAATATGCATCTTTACTTAAAAATTTAATATAGGGGCTGGAGCAGTGGCATTTGCCTTGCACACGGACAGACCTTGGTTCAATCCCCGGCCAGGAGCAATTTCTGAGTGCATAGCCAGGAGTAACCCCTGAGCGTCACCAGGTGTGGCCCAAAAAAAGAAAATAAATAGTAATATAATTTTGTTTTTGGGGAGTTTACAGTTTTTCATTTCATATTTTTTATTTGTTATTTTGAGGATCAATATACAAGCATTCTAATTTGTACAATTTTTAATGTTTTGGTTACTTTTGGGAGCCACATCTGATGATGATCAGGGATTACTCCTGACTCTGCAGTCAGGAATTACTCCTGACAGTGCTTGGGGGAGCATATTAGATGCCAGGGATTGAACTTGGGTTAGTTGCATGCAAAGCAAATAAATGCCTTACTTGCTGTCCTATTGCTCTGGTCCCTAATTTGTACAAATTCTACTTTTTGGTTTTTGGTTTGGGGCCACACCAGTGACACTCAGGATTACTCCTAGCTATGCACTCAGAAATCACTCCTGGGCTGTAGAGATAGCACGGCAGTATGGCATTTGCCTTGCATGCAGAAGGACAGTGGTTTGAATCCCGGCATCCCATATGGTCCCCTGAGCCTGCTGGGGGCGATTTTTGAGCACAAAGCCAGTAGTAACCCCTGAACGCTGCCGGGTGTGACCCAAAAAACAAAAACAAAACAAACAAAAAAATCACTCCTGGTTTGGGGGACCATATGGGACACCGGGGATCAAACCGAGGTCCATCCTGGGTCAGCCACGTGCAAGGCTACCTTACCGCTGTGCTACTGCTCCGGCCCAAAAGTATAATATAAATTTAAATAAAAATTTTAATATATTAAATAGACCCAACAGAACACTTACATTCAAAGAAATATTAATAAACATACAGCTATTTATAGACAAATAGCCCATAATACTATGATAAAACACACTATATTTTCACCTGATTAATAAAGTATTCTAGTAGCTATAACCCTAATTTTATAATCTACTTAAATATCAAACAACTGATCTGTGTAGGTTTAGCATTGATAAGAATAATTAACTGCAACAATTTAAGGAACTCTGAAAGTTCACATATATACAAAAGTTGTACTTTTTCTGAAGCACAATTTTAGATTTTATATATATACTCTGCAATGTAAACTAACCAATATCACAATGCAGCAATTTTATTGTTTATGTTATTCTAGACTACACAGTTCTCTTTAAGAGACAATATTTACTGCCTTGTAAAAATACCGTAAAAAATGGCCCAGAGAGATAGCACAGCGGCGTTTGCCTTGCAAGCAGCCGATCCAGGACCAAAGGTGGTTGGTTCGAATCCCATCCCGGTGTCCCATATGGTCCCCGTGCCTGCCAGGAGCTATTTCTGAGCAGACAGCCAGGAGTAACCCCTGAGCAATGCCGGGTGTGGCCCAAAAACCGAAAAAAAAAAACAAAAAAAAAACCAACCTTAAAAAGAATGCCAGTTGCCAGTATTATTAATAAAAACTAGCAAAAACAACAACAAAAAGGTGTCGGAGAGGTAGCACAGCGGTAGGGCGTTTGCCTTGCATGTGGCCGATCTGGGAGGGACCCGGTTGGAGTCTGGCATCCCATTTAATCCCCAGTCTGCCAGGGGCAATTTCTGAGTGCAGAACCAGGGGTAAACCCTGAGTAACCACCAGGGGTGGTCCAAAACCCAATCAATCAGTCAACCAATCAATAAAGTTAAAAAAAAAAAAAAAAAGAGATGATTCAGTAACAACTCAGAATAGTCAAAGCAATCCTGAGGAAAAAAAATAAATAAAGGCATCAAAAAATGTTAAGTCCATCCAATGAAGAAAAAGTCTGTCAGGAAAAAGTGTTAAAAACTAATAGCAAAATGGAAAAGAGGAACTTGATCAAAATTTAGGATCACTCATAAAATTAATTTAAGGTGACTTAAACACCTGAATTAGACCTCAAGCTATAAACTACATAAAAGAAAACAGGTGTGAAGCTCCAGGTCCTAGATACAATATTGATAACACACATGGAGATTCAAAAGAAAAAACAGAACTACATAATATCATAAAATTAGGGGTCAGATCAGTGTTGCAAACGGTAAGGCATCTGCCTTGCATGTGCAAGCCTAGGATGGACCTTGGTTCAACCCCACTGCGTCCCATATGGTCCCCCCAGCCAGGAGCGATTTCTGAGCTCATAGCCAGGAGTAACCCCAGGGCGTCACCGGGTGTGGCCTCAAAACTAAAAACAAACAAAAAAAAAAAAGACCATAAAATTAGCAATCTTCTATATAGCAAAAGATACAACATAAAAAATTAGAAGATATTAGCCCATCATATGCTACTCGGATTTCTTTTTATAGATTTTTAAACTTCTCACTTTAACTACAGCCACAAAGCCAGAGTCTAAAAAATCTAATTCACCCTACAATTTTTTTTTTTTTTTTTGGTTTTTGGGCCACACCCGTTTGACGCTCAGGGGTTACTCCTGGCTATGTGCTCAGAAATCACCCCTGGCTTGGGGGGACCATATGGGACACCGGGGGATCGAACCGCGGTCCGTTCCTTGGTAGCACTTACAAGGCAGACACCTTACCTCTAGCGCCACCTTCCCGGCCCCTCACCCTACAATTTTAACATTTAATGTAACACAGCTTTTTTGTTGCAAACTTTTCTTTTTTTTTTTTGGTTTTTGGGCCACACCCATTTGACGCTCAAGAGTTACTCCTGGCTATGCGCTCAGAAATCGCCCCTGGCTTGGGGGGACCATACCTCTAGCGTCACCTTCCTGGCCCCGCAAACTTTTATTCTTATGGCTGGATAGACAAAACAGCACATAAGGCACTTGCCATATAAATTATGGTCAACCTGCATTGAATCTCCCAAACCCAGTGAGGAATGATCCCTGAGCAGAGTCAAGAGTAAGTACTAAGCTCAGCCATTGGTTACCCAAATACCAAAACCAAAACAAAATTATTATTACGAGATAATTACATCTACTATAAACAAGACAAAACAAACATTAAAGACTGTTTAAATCTACCTTTTCAACCAGACTGTCATGTTTGTCTTTGAAGTCTTCATTAACATCCAGTGTTAAAATAGGCACTTCTTCTAGATAATCAAAGTTAGTTCTGTTTGGAAATAGGAAGAAATATATATAATCAGAAAATAAGTAAGAGGGCCAGAGAGAGATAGCATGGAGTAGGGCATTTGCCTTGCATGCAGAAGGATGGTGGTTTGAATCCCACATCCCATATGGTCCCCCGATCCTGCCAGGAACAATTTCTGAGCGTAGAGTCAGCAGGAACCCCTGAGCGCTGCCAGGTGTGACCCAAAAACCAAAAAAAAAAAGTAGTAAGAGAAACATTAAAAACCTAATTCTTGTATTATCCTCAAATCAAAAAGTTACTATAATAATATTAAAGTTAGCTTTAAGAACTGTATCTGGTAGCCTCTTCTTTTTCTCCTACCTTTTTTAATATCTTAAAGTCTTAGATATAAAATATATAAAACTGTGTTCGATTCCCAACACCACATATGGTCTAAGCACTGCCAGAGTGATTCCTGTGCAGTGAGGAGTAAGCCCAGAGCATTGCCAGATGTTGCCTCAAAACAAACTACAGGGCCCGGAGATATAGCACAGTGGTGTTTGCCTTGCAAGCAGCCGATCCAGGACCTAAGGTGGTTGGTTCGTGCCTGCCAGGAGCTATTTCTGAGCAGACAGCCAGGAGAAACCCCTGAGCACCGCCGGGTGTGGTCCAAAAACCAAAAAAACCCAAAAAACTACAACTATACACACACACACACACACACACACACACACACACACACACACACACACACACACACACACACAACTGCACACACAATTTTAAAACTCTAATTTTTAAAAATCAAAAATATTCCATGACATTCCCCTCTCCTCCCCTTCCCTTCTTTCCTCTCTTCTTTCCATCTCCCTTCTCTCCCCTTTCTTCCTTCTGGTCCCATCCTTCTCTCATTTTCTCTCTTCCCTTTCCCTTCTCTCTCCCTTCCTTATCCTTCCCCTTATCCCTTTTTCTTTTCTCTTCCTCTTTTCCTCTCTTCCTTTTCTCTACTCCCCTCCACATGTCCTCCCATTCCTCCCTTTCTCATTCTCCTTTACCATTTTCTTTCCACTCCCTCTGTCAATCTATCTCTTTCATGAGGGGCATTACAGTCTCTGCGGTCTATATACTCCTCCTCCCATTATCCAAATATTCCTTTAATGGGTCATAAAATAGTAATTTTGGACAACAACCCCTGGTTTGCAGTCACCCTTTCTTCCCCCTCTTTCTTTAAAGAAGAAAAAGAAAAAAAAAATTCCATGACATAGGAAATTTTTTTCATTTTTAAACAAAATCTGCTGGTGGGGGGCGCTGCTGGCTCTGCACTCAGAAATTGCTTCTGGTAGGCACTGGGGACCATATGGAAAGCCAAGATTTGAACCACCATTCATTCTGTATCAGCTGCATGCCAAGCAAACGTCCTACTGCTGTGCTATCTCTCCAGCCTCGAAAGACTGTATGTACACTAGTATGATTGAATGTGAAGCAAGAGCTGACAACTTAAACATCCATACTTTTTTTCTTTTTCTTTTCTATTCTTTTCTTTTTTCTTTTTTTTTTATTTTTGAGCCACACCCAGCGGTGCTCAGGGGTTACTCCTTGCTATCTGCTCAGAAATAGCTCCTGGCAGGCTCGAGGGACCATACTGGACGCCGGGTCTTGGATCAGCTGCTTGAAGGCAAACGCCGCTGAGCTATTTCTCCGGCCCCTCAAACATCCATACTTTTAACAACTACTTTATATACCTCTTCCACCTCCCAAGAGTTTTTTTTTTTTTGGTTTTTTTTTTTTTTTTTTTTTTTTTTTTGGTTTCTGGGTCATACCCGGCAGTGCTCAGGGGCCACTCCTGGCTCTATGCTCAGAAATCGCTCCTGGCAGGCTCGGGGACCATATGGGATGCCGGGATTCGAACCACCGTCCTTCTGCATCTAAGGCAAAACACCTTACCGCTGTGCTATCTCTCCGGCCCCACCTCCCAAGTTTTAATTGAAGTAACAATTTTAAAATATCTTAAAATTTTCGGAGGGGAAAAAAAAATTCTCTTTGGCACTGAAGATTAGCTCAGCAGCAGAGCATGTATCTTTTGTGAGTGAGGCCCTAGGTTCAATCCCTTTAGGTGAAGAGGAGTAGGAGCTGGAAAGAGTATAGGGGTTAACGGCATTTGTCTTGCATACAAATGACACCGGTCCAGAAAAGTTCCCCTCAGTGTCACCAGGAAAGATTCCTGAATACAGGGTCAGGAAAGATAACTTAAGCAAAGAGCCAGCATAGCCACTGAGTGCCACTTGGCAAGACCAAACACTCCCACTCACCAAAAATTCTCTATGAAAAGAAAAAAATCTAAATAAGTACACACACATATATGCATATATGTATTTATTTCCTTTTTTCATTTATTGCAGAATTCTAATTATTATGTC